>NC_142940.1:61100642-61103142 GCF_046866305.1 Octopus bimaculoides
GAGGTGGGGGGTGGGGGTAAATATTGGCGCTCCTTTCCCCTAAAGTCTTGAACTAATTTGATGGGTATTAATGTAAGAAGTTTAAAAAAACATAATACCAAAATTCTTTGAACTTCAACCAAACGGACAATATCTTTTATGGAGCATTTGTTTTGCTTTTGTTTTTCTGAGTTGTTTTTTTATTCTTTTTGTCTGTTTTTCACTCTGTCTAATGGTCAAGTGGAACAATATCATTATTGCATAAGAGACAGAACTGTAATGTGATAGAAATGGTAAAATGCCAAGTGAAATTCCTTATGGTTTCTACAGTATACTTTCAGAACTAAAAATCAACAAATACTATACTTAGATTGTCACATTGTGTTGGCATTGTTATTATTATTGTTTAACACCAGGTCAGCCTCATCTAGCAGACATAATATCAAAGACATTACAATCATGGCAATCCAGTCTTTTTGTCTTTGAGAAGGAAGTATCGTATTATCTAATATGTACTTTATGTAAAAAAATGAAAAAACTTGTTTATATATAAAAAAAAAAAAACATATATATATGTGTTATATATTGTACATGATGATGATGATGGCCATCCACTCGTGACCGAGGAAGACCATTGCCGACCTTCAGGAACATTCTGCGCTCTAGTACTAACTTACATTTTGTATTTACGGCTCCGTTGGTGGCTAATGAGCCCTGCTCTTGATAAGCATACACGACTGCAAACATTGCAGATTAAGCTTTCCCCATTCACTATACGAGCAACGGCCACGCTCAAATGGTGTTTTTTACGTGCCACCTGCACATGAGTCAGTCCAATGTTTTGTTCATATGCCACCGGCACAAGTGCCAGGAAGGCGAAGCTGGAAAGGATCACACTCAAATGGTGCTTTTTACGTGCCACCGGCACAGAAGCGAAAACGCTGCTCTGGCAGTATATATATATATATATCATCATCATCGTTTAACGTCCGCTTTCCATGCTAGCATGGGTTGGACGATTTGACTGAGGACTGGTGAAACCGGATGGCAACACCAGGCTCCAGTCTGATTTGGCAGAGTTTCTACAGCTGGATGCCCTTCCTAACGCCAACCACTCAGAGAGTGTAGTGGGTGCTTTTATGTGTCACCCGCACGAAAACGGCCACGCTCGAAATGGTGTCTTTTATGTGCCACCCGCACAAGCCAGTCCAGGGGCACTGGCAACGATCTCGCTCGAAAATCCTACGGGAGCCAGTCAGGCGGTACTGGCAACGGCCACGCTCAAAATATATATAATCCACCACCAGAAGTCTAGCACATCTTAACATAGAACCCATTCTGTCAGTTCAAAGCAATTTTTGAAAACTGCACTTGTAGAATGCCTGATTATTCAAAAATTTATATCAGAGTAAATATTTGCCTGGCCAATTCTACCATGGTTTCCCTGAAATTGCCAAAATAAAAGAAGCTGGAAAGGCGTCACTTTCAGACAGCAGAGGAAATTCAAATGTACTTCAAGACAGAACTGAATGGTCTTCAAGAAGATGATTCCTCTTCCACTACATTTGAAGAGTGAAAGATAAACCAGGAATGCTGGGTAAAAGTGCCCAACAACGTTACTCTATACACACACACACGCACATATATACATATACTTATAAACATAAATTTATATACATATACACATAAATCTATATACATATACATTCATATACCTGTATCTACATACATATAAATATATACACATAGATAGAAACACATACATAAATGTAGACATATATATATACATATATATATATATACATACCCACACATATACGTAAATATAGACACATCTATATATGTATATATGCATACATATATACACATACATACATATATACACATATATACATACATAAATATACATATACATACTTAATGTACAACATATATATACATATGTACATATGTATCCTTATTTGAATACATATACATGTCTATATACATAAATATACGTATGTACATATACATATAGATATATATATATATATATATATATATATATATATACATACATATAAATATATTCACACATATATATATGCATACATATATACATACATACTCAAATACATACATACAGATATAAAAAATATATTTACATATATATAAATATATATATATATATATATGCTTACACATATAACACATATATATACACACACACGTATGCACACACATGCACGCACACACAGACACACACACATATGCACGCACATACAGACACACATGCACACACACGACTCTGATAACTGAGCAAGCAGCTAAACTAATGATATTAATAATAACAATGTAGATAAAGTTATTTGATTCGATTGGATTTCTCTCTATTATTAATATATTTTCTCATGTCCAAGTAAAACTATCATTAGACATCTTGTAATAATACCAGAATACCTTTCTTTGGTAATTTATTCCACTGTTCAGTCAATAGTTCCAGTGTGTCAGAGAGAATGGTAATGTATCTTAGAGTGTAGGT
>NC_142940.1:61105642-61118142 GCF_046866305.1 Octopus bimaculoides
GTGTGTGGGTGTTTCTTTTTTGTTTCCTTTTCTTTTCGTTTGTTCTTCTTGTCGGTGGTGATGATCGTGGCCATAACAACTTTGATCACACAGACATTATTATGATCAAAGAAACACTTGCCAGAATCACTCTGTCTTATTCAGATAATAGTATATCCAGGTCTACGTCATCTAATACGGCCTTTGTCTTTTAAGATGTAAAAGATCTGGCAGCTGCTATTTCTAGCTGACTGGGCAACTACATAGAAGCCTTCCCTGTAATCTCCTTGTAGCTGTTTAGTCCAATATCCAACCTAATTCAGTCTGGGACATTAATAGGGGTCCAATCTTCACTAAGGTCCCAGGCTCTGTGGATTTAGTTGATGGAAACTGAAAGAAGCCTGTAATATATGTATGTGTATGTGAGAATGTTGTGGCCGATGTCAGTACCGCATGACTGGCACCCGTGCCAGTGGCATGTAGTAAGCACCATTCGAGACGTAAGCACACCAGCATAGGTTATCAAGCGATGCTGGGGGAACAAAGACAGACACACAAACACACACACACACATATACATATATACGACGGGCTTCTTTCAGTTTCCGTCGACCAAATCCACTCACAAGGCTTTGGTCGGCCCGAAGCTATAGCAGAAGATACTTGCCCAAGGTGCAACACAGTGTGAATGAACCCGGAACCATGTGGTTGGTAAGCAAGCTACTTACCACACAGCCACTCCTGCGCCTATATATGTATTAATGACTAAATTATGCATTATATTTATGGCCCATTTTTTTCTTAACAGTCCCCTAGTGTGTATGTGATATGAGATATAGTCTATTGTTATTATTTCTAGCAATTGAAAGGACCCACACTGAAAGTTCCTCACTGTTGTTGTTGCTGTTGTAAATTCATTAAAAGATGTTCCAGTTTAAGTACCAGCCATTATGACAAGAGAAAACAAACACATATGATATATATATATATATAATATATATATATATATATTATATATATATATATAATTTCTGAACTGGAAAAGGTTGAATTCTGTTTTCAGACACCTGACCTCTGACCTTTTGTTCAGATGTAAATTAAGTGCAAAAGATTTTGGTGTCTTTATATCATATCTCTTTTTGTATTTGTTTATTTTATGGATGATAGAGGGGGGAGGGGAGATGAAGAGAGAGAAGAGATAGGGAGAGGGGGAAGGAGATGAGAGGGAGAGAGGGAGGGAGACGGGGGTGAAGTGAGAGTAGTTGCTTCTTTGACAGACAAAAATATACTGGAAAGCAAACCCATCCAACCTACACAGAGATGTCAGAAGTGCAATACAAACAACTGATGATGATGATGGGGATACTGCAATGCAGACACATCAAACCCATAGATACATTGTGAAAAAGGAAGATGATGATGATGATGATGATGATGATGATGATGATATTAATAATGAAGTTGATGAGGAATATAATGACGACAATGAAGAGGAGGAGGCAGAAGTGTTGGCAATAATTATGAGGAGAGAGAGAGAAGCAAGGAGAGAGATGAGCAAAGAGAGAGAGAGGAGCAAGGAGAGAGAGAGATAACGCTGATGTTGATGATGATGATGATGGTAGTACTGAATATAGTAGTTATGATGATAACACATAACATGATGATAAGCATAATTAAGACAATGATAGTGATAATGATGATGATGATGATGATGATGATGATGATGATGATGATGATGATGATGATGGTGATGATGGTCGTGGTGGTGGTGGTTATAATGATGAAGTAGGTGCATAAAATGGTGCAGATGATGGGGGTGATGATGATGATGACAGTAGTGGTGGTCATGGTGTATTTTTTCCTCCTAGATTGACTGAAAAGATTAAAAAGAATGTCTGGTCATGGGAAGGGGAAATATTACCTTATTTGGAAACAGGTGAGGAGTGGCGGCAGGGGGAGTATCTGGGCACAGAAGATTCTCTCCTCAAACAAATTCACTCCAACCCATGCAAACTTAGGAAAGTGGTCGTGGAAAACTGAGGATGGACGACAAAGAAGACGACAATGGTGATGATGATGGTGATGAAGATGATGGTGATGATGATGATGACGATGATGGTGAAGACGATGATGATGACGATGATGGTGAAGACGATGATGGTGATGACGATGATGATGGTGATGATGATGATGGTGATGATGATGACGATGATGGTGATGACGATGATGACGGTGATGACGACAATGATGAAGATGATGGTGATGATTATTATTGTCATCATATAAAACAGAAGAAAAAGTGGAAAGATACAGCACAGTTGTAATGTACCACAAAGCGAAGGTTTAACAATCAGTTCAGTGTTGTTGTTGTTGTAGTTGTTTGGTCAGTGATGAAGCAAGCCTCTGGTCAAAGGTTACGACCAGTGTTAGGACAATGTCAGAAACCTATTGAAGAATAAAATGATTAAAAAAAAAAATGTCCATTCTTTTATTTCTTTCATATTATGGATTTTTTTAGAGGATTATGAGAGAATCTAAAGAATATGGCTTGTGTGGTTGCCAAACTGTTCAGTTGTCTAATTTGAAGATTTTGTCTGGTTTCTTAATTGGAAAAGAAACCCTTTTAATTCAGGAAACTCAATGTTCTCGTTTAATAAATTATTCGGTTGTAGTCGGACAAGGGAAACATTCTGATGAAGTCTCAGCTTACTAGAAATAGTGCCATCATCATCATCGACATCGTTTAACATCCTCCTTCCATGCTGGCATGGGTTGGACAGATTGACAGGAGCCTTGAACCATGCTTCTGTTTTTGGGATAGTTTTTTTTTTTTTTTTTACGGTTGGATGCCCTTCCTAACACCAACCACCCTGCAGTGGTTGGTGTTAGGAAGGAAGGAAGGAAGGAAGGAAGAGACAAGAGATAAAATAAACGTGGGCATAAAAAAGACAGAAAGGTCATGGCTGGAACATCTTTGATCTTATGTCTCCTCTGTAAGCATTGATCTGGAGTTAAACAACATCAGTTGGTCAGTTTATCCACTGGTGTTTCAATCTGCAGCTATTTTTGAGCAGGGGAAAGAACAGTGTCCTGACAATGACGAAGAGATGAATCAAACCACAGAGCTGCAGTTTTTAATCATGGCCAATAAATATAGGAATCTTCCATGTTGGGGTTTAAGTTGGAATTCAAAAGAATTCATGAATATGGAAAAGATGTCTTTTAGCCAGAGACTGACCACAGCAGAGTGGACACGGAGTCACTGGGAATAAGCTTTTTAGAGACATGGATTATTTATTACAGATAAATAATTAAATAACAGTGACGCCACGAAGGGGATGAGTGGACATGGTAACAATGAGGATGATGATGGTAATGACAGTGGTGATGGTGGTGGTGATGGGGATGATGATGATGATGATGATGATGATGATGACAATGATGATGGTGGTAGTGGTAATGACAATGATGATGGTGGTGGTGATGATGATGATTATGATGGAGATGATAATGAAGATAAACAGCACCATTTATAACGAGGACAATGGTAATGGCGTTCATAGCCAAAATGATGACAGACAAAAACAATGACACTGATGACGAGAATGGTGATATTGTTTTGTTTCAGACGCAAAAATAACGAAACACGAAATACAAACATAAAAAGGAACCAAAGAATAAAGACAAAAAAACTGTAGAGTGGAGTGGGATGGGCAGGGGTGGAGTGAGGTGAGGGCGAGAAATGAAACTAATTATGTGTGTTAAATTAGGACAACATTTAGTTAAGGAATCATTAAAAAAAATAAATAAACGACAACAAAAAAAAAACTGCAAAAATGTAAAACAAAGAATTATGAAAACTTTGAAATGGTAATATTATACAAAACACACCCATAACACATATAACAAGGGCCGCACCCACTTTGCTCTGAAGAACAAGATAGCTTTAGCACAAAGAATTTACTACTACTACTACTGCTGCTGCTGCTACTGTTCATGTTGTGGCTATGACCTGAATGAAAATTATGACAATAATGACATCTAATAAAAATTGTTGGTGCTGTTGTTGTTGTTGTCGTGCAGGTGATAGTGATGCTGGTGGCACATGACAAAAATATTGGTATTATCTTTAACGATAATTATATTCAAATGTTGGTGGACAGCATCACTTCATACGGAGTGGAATGTTCCAGTTCCAAACCTGAAGAATACTCTCACCGCTTCCAGAACAGGAGAGGAGTCTGGGAACTGTGCTGCATTCAAAACTATGTCACTCCTTGAATTGTAAGCGATTGTGATTGTGCGCGTGTGAGAGAGAGAGAGAGAGAGGGTGTATGTGTGTATGTACGAGTGGCTGTGTGGTAAGTAGCTTGCTTACCAACCACAGTGTCTTCTACTATAACCTCAGACCGACCAAAGCCTTGTGAGTGGATTTTGTAGACGGAAACTGAAAGAAGCCCGTCGTATATATGTATATGTATATGTATATATGTATGTTTGTGTGTCTGTGTTTGTCCCCCACAACATCGCTTGACAACCGATGCTGGTGTGTTTACGTCCCCGTAACTTAGCAGTTCGGCGAAAGAGACCAATAGAATAAGTACTAGGCTTACAAAGAATAAGTCATGGGGTCAATTTGCTCAACTAAAGGCTTTGCTCCAGCATGGCTGCAGTCAACTGACTGAAACAAGTAAAAGAGTAAAAGAGTATCCCACTTTCTGCTACCCTATTAAACACCGATCCATTACAGTGCCACCCAGTGACATTTTCTTTAAGGTAGCACTCTATAATTATAATAAATGGCCCCTGTCAGGTATGACAGCAAGTTTTCCAGTTGATCCAATCAACGGAATATCCGGCTCATGAAATTAACATGCAAGTGGCTGAGTACTCCACAGACATACGGCATACCCTTAACATAGTTCTCAAAGAAATTCAGCATGACACAGAATGTGACTAGGTTGGCCCCTTGAATTACTGGCACTACTCATTTTTGCCGGCTGAGTGGACTGGAGCATTGTGAAATAAAGAGTCTTGCTCAAGGACATAACACGCCACTGGGAACTGAACTCACAACCTTACGATCGTGAGCCGAATGCCCCCTAACCACTTAGCCATTCACTGGAATGGTCATGACCAGAATGGATCTGATCAAAGTCTGCTTAGTCAGGGCTGACCAAGGGCTAAATGACAGCAATGACATAAAAATAATAAACAGTTTAAATTAACTAAAACAACCAAAAAACAACAAAAGTGGTGCTGGTTTGGGGGGGGGGGGGGGGTTGCAATGAAGCATTATCGAATTTAGCAAACAGGATCAGCTGACATGAAAATATTGAGCACCAAACAAACCATTACCACTTTGGGAACTCTGCCAGAAGTCTAATAGTTAAGTCAATATAATACAATTTATCTTGCCTCATATGATTACCTGTTCCAGTTCGTTAAACATTCTAATGAATGTTAAATGTTGTATTTTTACTAATTATTTCAGGACTCCAAATAGGAGAACATCAGAAACAAAATGATAAGCATTATTGGTTCTGGTTCTGGAAATTTTGAATTTAAATCCAGACAAGGTCAACTTCAGTTTTCAAACTTCCAGGGTCAGCACAAGAAAGAAGCAGTTAATTACTTCAATCAACATAATCCACTTCTTAAGGCAAAGAGCTGGCAGAATCGTTAGCACGTTCGGCAAAATGCTTAGCGATATTTCATTAGTTTTCACGTTCTGAGTTCAAATCCTGCTGAGGTTGACTTTGCCCTTCATCCATCAGGATCAATAAAATAAGTACCAGTTATATACCAGGTTTTGTACCTATAGTAGAAAGGGATATAATCCAGTTGTGGCCCTCACACCAAAATTTCTGGTCTTTCTCCCATATTAGAAAAAATTATTATAGGACAGACAATTGCCAAAATCATTAGAAGAGAGGACAAAATGTCCGAAGTCATTATTCTTAGAGATGAAAATCTTGGATTTGATTGGTCTTTCCCCCATACAGAGTCTCAATAAAATAATAGCTAATTACTAGGATTAAATTAATTATCTTGAATCAACTATTACAGTATTGACCAGACAATCAGATATTATTATACATCACTGAAACAAATAAAAGAATAAAAGAATATTTATAGAGGGAAGGCCATCAGGGACCACCAGAGAGGGTCACAGGCAGCCTTGGGAGCTGCAGTTGAGAACCACTGAGCCAAACTTTTAAGGGGAGGGACAGACACAGCTAATGGTGTCGGTTCTAGAAACTATAGATGGTTACTTGTAAGCAAGAGACAGTGTTAAATGATTTATCCTCTCATCGTTCAGTGAACTATAGTGAGATTTGATGAAGACCTTGTTAGTATTTATAGCAGAATTACCAACCACAGAGCGGCTCCATTGTTTGCTGTTATCACCTTTGACCTTTGTGGATCGACAAAACTGGATTTGAGGAATACTAGATATTATTTCTAGCAGATTTAGTAGCCAAGTAGAGACTCCCAGATTGAATCATTCTCTATTTTATTGTCTGGGTATATATATATATATATATGTGTATATATATATATATATATATATATATATATATATATATATATATATATACATACATGTGTGTGTGTGTGTGTGTGTGTGTGTGTGTGTGTATACAGTTCTTAAGAGAACATTTCTAGAAAATTCTAATTTCATCTCTCCATCAAAGAAAGGTCAAGAACAAACAGTTTGGCTTTTAATGGTGCAAAACCAAAGAGAAGACATTCAGCAGCTCATGGCATTAGTCTAGACAAAAAAGCACTTTTTCTTTTATTTATTTATTCACGTTATTTTTATTTATTTTTATTCTTTGTTCTTAATTCTTCTGATCTGACAAAATGAAACCATAAGTTCCATCCAGTAACTATGGCTAACTAATCCATTGGATTCTTCCAGCAATAAAAGACTACTTTTACTAAGGTCAAACGATTTAGTGTATGTTCTAAGAATGGAACTTTGAGCGCAAAAAAAAAAAAAAAAAAACATAAAGAAAGGAAAATTGGAATTCAATTTTCAGTTTGTTTTGGGAGAGTGGGAGGAAGCAAGGCTTTTCAATTCATTTGAATCTATGTTAGTCTGAGTTACCAAATATATGTGCATGTGTGTGCACATTCTTTAAATAAAGGAATCAAACATGGGTTTCTAATTTTGGTACAAGGCCAGCAATTTTGGGGAAGGGGTGAAATTAATTACATCAATCCCAGTGCTCAACTGGTCCTTATTCTATTTATTTCTTTATTGCCCACAAGGGGCTAAACATAGAGGGGACAAACAAGGATAGACAAAGGGATTGAATCGATTACATCGACCCCAGTGCGTAACTGGTACTTATTTAGTCGACCCTGAAAGGATGAAAAGCAAAGTTGACCTCGGCGGAATTTGAACTCAACATAAAGACAGACGAAATTCCACTAAGCATGCTAATGATTCTTTTCTACTCTAGGCACAAGGTCTGAAATTTTGGGGGAGGGGCCAGTCGTTTAGATCGCCTCCAGTAGGCAACTGCTACTTGATTTATCAACCCAGAAAGGACAAAAGGCAAAGTTGACCTCAGAACATAAAGACAGACGAAATACAACTCAGCATATCGCCCAGCATGCTGACGTTTCTGCCAGCTCGCCGCCTTAGAGGAATCAATAATAATAATAGCATTCAGTGATGACACTGGGATGGAATTTGGTCTTGATAATTGTGCCAAGGCCACTTTACACAAAGGGAAACTGAAGACCTCACATTCAGTGGCGTTGGATGTTGAGACAATCATAAAAGAACTCGAGCAGGAACAGACTTACAAATACCACAGAATAATAATTTCATTCCCTTCAATAATGATTTCTATCCCATTCATTGTAGTTATTTAACTTCCAAATCAGCTCTAAATAAGCAGACTAACAACCAAAGGAGTTTAAACCCTAAACATCCTTTCTTTTCAATTTTTTTTTCCTAGGCAATGTACATCCAGGGGTACGTTTTCCAATGTGTTTGTTTTTTTTTTCTCACTTTTCCAAGAGAGGAGAGAATTTGCTGTTATTTCTAACAACTCACGCGACCGCTTACAGGATCCCACGTCCACTCATTTTTCTGCTGTTTTACAAAGTATGATGATGTCGGTTAGGGTGACGTTTTGTCTCCAAACGATTTGAAATTTCTTTAAGGATTAAAGAAGAACAGAAGAAAATGGATTGACTGAAAGATATAAAAGAGGAAAACAAAAATGACCGTTTGTCCTACTCACCAAATAGAAGGAACAAAACCCAAAGTGGGGTGTTAAGAAGCCAGCATGTTGTGATATCATTTGAAAACCACGCCAACATGATCAGTCATTCACACTGTTTGGCTGGATGCTAAAAGACAAAAACAGAAAATATATTTGAAAGACGTTAAACGGTGATGATGATGATGATGATGATGATGATATATATGATGGTGTCATAATAGTATGAAATGTAATACAGTTAGGTATACAGAGAAATAACAATTATATATTTAATGATGGGACAATTTCATTCTAAACTTAATTAATATATTGCTTAGCATGCTAACAATTCTGCCAGCTTGCTCCCTTAAAAATAATAATAATAATTATTATTATTATTGTTATCATTATGGTATATAATATTAATAAGAATAACAATACTGAACAAAAAGTATGAAAGTCCTGAATAAGATCAATAGTCAGAACTAACAATGTGCCATCCCCGCCACCAATACCATCCTGTTGCTGCTGCTGCTGTTCTACTGCTAATACTACTACTATCAGCACCACTACCTTCCACCTCACCACCTACACCCCCACCCCAGCCCAACGCTGTTTCACTAAAGCTCAAGAATATAATCTCCATAATGATATTACAGAAATATTGAAATCTTTGGAATTTCTTATAGCAACTGGCGGATAAAAAGATGTTTATCTTGTATTATGAGGATGGGCAAGGAATTGAGGGTTGTTGTTGTTGATGATGATGGTGATGACGGTGATGATGACGATGATGAGGAAGGGGAGAAATTCTTGGTGGTGATGGTCTTAGTGATGATGATCATCATCATTGTGATCATGAACATGAGGAGTTTGTTGGTGGTGGTCATGGTGATGGTGATAGCATGTGGTTGTTGATCATGTACAAATGATAATAATGATGATGATGATAATAAATGCCCGGATGCAGTCCCAGGCTGTGGCTCTCATGGCTTCTGATCATAACAGATTGGAAGTGTTATTATCATGTACATTGTTTTGTCTTGGTATAAAAGATGGGCTACAGCAAATATTCTGCTCAATACCACAGATTTGCTTGTCAGTTGTTTGACTTTAACCAGTTGAGCATGTCCCTTGGTGTCTGACGATATGTGCATCTCTGATCTCTGATCATGAGCAGAAGTAGTGGGGGAGCATCATAGCCATGTGTTGAGAGGAATTCTTTGGGGTTTGGATAATTCACCTCTGGAAACATGGATGTTTTGTTCATCATCCTTAAGCAACCCTTATTCGAGGATCTTTTGAGTGGGATGGGCTACTCGACCTGAAGAATATTCTAACTGGGCCCCACCTGCAAGGTCACACGCTGTTTATCTTGATATGAGATCACCATGTCGCGCACATATGGTTGTGATGCATGTGCCTGGTGTACCCTTATCAGACGGGTAGTCATGATGGGTATACTGGGCTTCGTATATTTTACCAGAGTGTCACTTTGATGGCATGCACTGCTTTCTCACCCAATAATAATAATAATAATAATAATAATCATTTCTACCAGAAGCACAAGGCCTCAAATTTGGGGGAAGGGAGTAAGTCGAAAAGCAAAATCGACCTTGGCAGAATTTGACTGGATGGCCATGGGAGGAATGTTCTTAAGTCAAAGGTCAACACATTCAGGTAAAAACTAAGAACAGAACAACAAAACTATTTGCTCTGTTTGAGTCATGTGACATGTTTCATTTCTTTTTTTTTTTTTAATTCCAACACAAAGAAAAAAATACAAAGAATTAGAAATTTCTAGTTTTGTTAATCTATAGTCCAATATGACCCAGGAAGGGAGAATTAACAGGAATTATTATTAAGAATATCACAGTATCAACCAGATATTCAGATGCTGTTATACACCCCTGATCACAATGTGCTTCTGATTCTCACTTGACTGCACCATTCTTTCCTATCTTGACCCAAATTGCTTGACTAAATCATCTTCCCATCAGTGTGGAGGGCTTCCAAGGGGCCATTTCCAGTCTCTTGGAAACCACTCAACATCTGCACAGGTCCACCTGTGCAGATGTGCATCTTGGAACATGTCCAGCTCAGCAGAACTTTTGCTTAGGAACAAATCCAAAGGTACAGTTTTCAGCAATGCAAATACACATCATCATCATTTAACGTCCACTTTCCATGCTAGCATGGGTTGGACGATTTGACTGAGGACTGGTGAACCAGAGGGCTACACCAGGCTCCAATCTGATTTGGCAGAGTTTCTACAGCTGGATGCCCTTCCTAACGCCAACCATTCTGAGAGTGTAGTGGGTGCTTTTACGTGCCACCGGCACGAAGGCCAGTCAGGCGGTACTGGCAACGGTCACGCTCAAAATGGTGTATTTTACGTGCCACCTGCACAGGAGCCAGTCCAGCAGCAACAAGTGCCAGGAAGGCGACGCTGGGCACACGTGCCATCACGATTTCGCTTTCGCTTGCCCCAACAGGTCTTTGCAAACCGAGCTTTGTGTGGTTTTGGTAGCCGAGCTTCGTTTAAAGAATTATAAATTCATATTTCTGTAGATTCTTTCTTTTTGTTTTTTTTTCCAATAGTCACAAATATATCATTAATATTAACATTACTGTTGTTGTTATTTAAGACTTGCAGAAGGGAAGGTGTTGTTGTTTCTACTAATACTGTTTAAGCCTAAAGGATGTTGTGTTAAACTAACAAGTCTTCTAATTGTTGAAATAACAAGTCCTCTAGTCGTTAACTCTGTTGCTGTTGTTGTTGTCAAATAATCTCATTAATATTGATGCTGATATTGTTGAGTATTCAAATTGTTGCTGTTGTTATTGTTATTGTTAAAATAACAAATTTTCTCATTGTTAAAATTGTTGTTTCTTTAGGCCTTAGGGAAGCTGTTATTGTTCTTGCTAATTGTTCTAATTGTTACTTAACATTTCTTCACGTTCTTTGTTTAATAAACTTTAAGTGTGCACGTGTGTATATATATATATATATATATATATATATATATTGTTTTTGTTCTTGTCATTCCTGTTGCTGGTCATAAGTACAACTGCAAGAAGAGTCAAGCAATAAAAAAAAAAGACTTGATTCACATTCACAGGGTGTTGGGTTTCATTTCAGTGATTGGTACCTTGGACAAGTATTTCTAATTTATTGGGCTCCCAAGCCTCATTTCTGATTTTGTCCCGGGGTCCCAATACAATATCTTATTAATAATTCTGATGCAAGTGCCTCGAAATCTTTTCACTATAGGTGCAAGCCAAGCTGGAGCACCACCTTGAAGAATTCTAGTCAAATGAATCACCGCCAGAAGTTTTTAAGACAAAATTATTCTATCAGCCGAACCACTAACTTTACAGGGATGTAAACACACCAACACTGGTTGTCAAGTGATGGTGGAAGGGACACACGGACACACACATCTATATATATATATTTACAAAGAGCTTCTTTCAGTTTCCGTCCACCAAATCCACTCACAAGACTTTGGTGCCATGCAGTGGGACTGAACCCGGAACCATGAGGTTAGGAAGCAAGCTTCTTACCAAACAGCAATGCCTGCACCTATATTATTCTTTTATTCTTTTGTTTCAGTCATTTGACCATGGCCAAGCTGGAGCACTGCCTTTAGTCAAAGATATTGACCCCAGGACTTATTCTTTGTAAGCCTAGTACTTTTTCTATCAGTTTATTTTGCCAGACCACTAAGTTAAAAGGACATAAACATACCAACATCGGTTGCCAAGCGATAGCGAGGTGGGGAGGACAACCACACACACAAGGGCACATAAATATATATACATATATACACAACGGGCTTCACACAGTTTCTTATTTCTTTGTTGCCCACAAGGGGCTAAACACAGAGGGGACAAACAAGGACAGACAAAGGGATTAAGTCGATTACATCAACCCCAGTGTGTAACTGGTACTTATTTAATCGACCCAGAAAGGATGAAAGGCAAAGTCGACCTCGGCGGAATTTGAACTCAGAATGCAAAGACAGACAAAATACCGGTAAGCATTTCGCCCGGCGTGCTAACGTTTCTGCCAGCTCACCACCTTGTTTCAGTTCTGGCTTCTTTCAGTTTCTGTTGACAAAATCCACTGACAAGGCTGTGGTCGGCCTAAGGCCTAAAGATTACAATCAAATACACATGACTAAGGAATACTCAGCCACTTAAACATTAATAGAAAAAGTAGGCAAATCAGTTGAATGAACAAATTCTCATCATCAAAACCAAGAGGATCCATCATTATATAAGTTGTTTCGT
>NC_142940.1:61123142-61150642 GCF_046866305.1 Octopus bimaculoides
ATTAGCATCAGTGGTGCTTAGTGTGCAATGTGTCGCCATTTTATATTTTTAATTTTGCACATGCACATTGCTTGTTTTTGATTTTGTCGACTACACAGTATAGTAGGGTCAGTTGGGCACCGTCTACGAGAAAAACAGCACTATGATGCTATTTACTCTGCCAGAAATTTGGAAACAACATGCTGTACTGCTTGGAATTTATGCCAGAAGTTCCAGTCAATCTGAGGACAGTGCAGAGGATTCAGAAAGGGTTGGATGAGACTAATGGTGATTACGAAGGTATGGCAGCTCGGAAAGCTCACTCTCATTGTTTTGATATGAAAAGAACTCCTGAGTTTGCTGGCGAGATCCAGGCCATGATTGACAATGATCCCTCCAAGTCAATCAGGTCAATCGCCAGGGACATGGAAATATCTAAGTTTCTTATAAGGCTGGTAGTGCATGAAGACATTTGACATTCCTCATACAAGATGAGAAGGGGCTAATTTTTATCCCAAGCCATCAAGGAAAGAGGAAAGACCGTACTACGAAGCTTTTAAAACAAACTCAAGCATCCTCTCCAACTGAACATGTTTTTTTTTCCTCAGACAAGAAAACTTTCTGCCAGGATCAGATGGTGAAAACAGAACAACCACTGGCTTACCATGTCCCCAAAATATGTACCAAGTGTGATCACTAGTGATGGCAATGTTATGCCTCCATTCATCTTCCCACACAGCCTCAGACTCAACACAGAGGCCTACATCAAGTGTCTGGAGGAGGTAGTGCTGCTGGAAGACCCTTTGCCTGGTAACAGGACACTGCACCAGGCAACACAAATAGGAGAACCCAGTCATTGATGTCAGACAATTTCTGCAACCACATCACCCCTAACATCTGACCACCAAACTCCTCAAACTGCAACCCCCTAAATTATTATGTGTGGAGCGCAGTTGAGTAAGAGACCAACAAAACTCCTTGTATCACCAAAAATGAACTGAAGGCAAGGATTACGGCAGCATTCACCAACTTAAACAAGGGGACCATCGAGAAGAGCTACAGGAGATTCTGAAGTCGTCTGGAGGCCATGGTTGAAGCCAGTAGTGACTTTTTTGAATAAATTTACTCTTTAGTATTTCAAGATATTTTTATGTGATTTTGATAAATATATCTGTTTAAATGAGATGTCAGTGTTATTTTCATTTTTGCGTAATTTAGATGACAATTTATTCAATGCACCTTGTACATATATATATATATATATATATATATATATATATATATATATATATATATATATATATATATATATATATACAATATAAAGTATAAGAGAAATTACCTGTAACAGGTAACTTCTACACGCTAGAAGACAGTCACAAACAACATAAAATGAAAAACGAACCTTGAAATGTTAATATTAAATACTTGAGTATATATATATATATATATATATATATATATATATATATATAAAGGGTAGCAAAACTATATAAAGTTATACTACCAGTGGCCTAGCATGTAAAAAATCAATAGACAACATATTCAATATGAAGTATAAGAGAAATTACCTGTAACAGGTAACTTCTACACGCTAGAAGACAGTCACAAACAACATAAAATGAAAAACGAACCTTGAAATGTTAATATTAAATACTTGAGTATATATATATATATATATATATATATATATATATATATATATAAAGGGTAGCAAAACTATATAAAGTTATACTACCAGTGGCCTAGCATGTAAAAAATCAATAGACAACATATTCAATATGAAGTATAAGAGAAATTACCTGTAACAAGTAACTTCTACACGCTAGAAGACAGTCACAAACAACCGAAAACCACGAAGTTAAACATTTCAAAGAGAAGAAAAATAAAAACTTTTACCTTATTTTTAACGGTTAGACCTATAGGTTTCTGATTTTTTAGGAAATAAAGTAATTTACTAGGCAAATAGTCTTCAGTAACCAGCCGTCAAGGAATTAACGTATATTTACAAGACAAGAGGCCATAAGCACATGTCTTCCCAAATATACATTCTAATTTTCCCATAGCCCACTGCGCAGACGCAGTTTCCGTCGGCAGAAAATGAAAAAATGCCGAAACGAACCTTGAAATGTTAATATTAAATACTTGAGTATTTATATATATATATATATATATATATATATATATATATAAAGGGTAGCAAAACTATATAAAGTTATACTACCAGTGGCCTAGCATGTAAAAAATCAATAGACAACATATTCAATATAAAGTATAAGAGAAATTACCTGTAACAGGTAACTTCTACACGCTAGAAGACAGTCACAAACAACCGAAAACCACAAAGTTAAACATTTCAAAGAGAAGAAAAATAAAAACTTTTACCTTATTTTTAACGGTTAGACCTATAGGCTTCTGATTTTTTAGGAAATAAAGTAATTTACTAGGCAAATAGTCTTCAGTAACCAGCCATCAAGGAATTAACGTATATTTACAAGACAAGAGGCCATAAGCACATGTCTTCCCAAATATACATTCTAATTTTCCCATAGCCCACTGCGCAGACGCAGTTTCCGTCGGCAGAAAATGAAAAAATGCCGAAACGAACCTTGAAATGTTAATATTAAATACTTGAGTATTTATTTATATATATATATATATATATATATATATAAAGGGTAGCAAAACTATATAAAGTTATACTACCAGTGGCCTAGCATGCAAAAAATCAATAGACAACATATTCAATATAAAGTATAAGAGAAATTACCTGTAACAGGTAACTTCTACACGCTAGAAGACAGTCACAAACAACCGAAAACCACAAAGTTAAACATTTCAAAGAGAAGAAAAAATAAAAACTTTTACCTTATTTTTAACGGTTATATATATATACTCAAGTATATATATATATATATATATATATATATATATATATATCGTTGTATTAAGTTGTCTATTCAAGCAAATTGTACAGGGTTGTCTATACAAATGTATCATAGTATAGAGATGTGTATATAAATACACTGTAAAGAGATGTATACATATTTACATGTCATTGTGTAGAGCTGACTTACATACATGAACTGTTACTCCACTGCCTATAGACACACACCAATATATATATATATATATATATATATATATGTGTGTGTGTGTGTGTACACACACATTAGTGTTTAGATATACATATATATATATATATATATGTATATAGATATATATGTATACATATGTATATACATATTACTGTAAAGATCTATGTGTGTATAACCATTGTATAAAATTTTATGTACATACCATTGTATGAATTTGTCTATGTGCACATTGCATTGTGCAAAACTGACTAAATACGCATATCTGGTTTGTATTAAGACTGTCATTAACAGCCCAGAGGTCTGTATCACATTTGTTTATATTACACAGATTTGCAGAAACAAATTGAAAGCATGACAGTAACAATTCCATTCAGTGAATGCCATTCAACTGAAAGGATTCTTCCTTCATCATCTGAACCTGAAGAAGTGAAATATCTCACAGAAAATAAATAATCAGCACAATGACATATAAACCACAAATTTGTAAATGAGGGGCGGCAGTGGTGGTGGTGGGTATAGACAATATATGAAAACCTCTGCATATTACTGGTACATATTTTTTTTCTTTTGTCTATCACTTATTTCAGTCTTTAGACTATGGCCATGCTGGGGCACCACCTTGAAGAATTTTTAGTGGAATGAATCAACCCCACTACTTGTATATATATATATATATATTTTTACAAGTAGTGGGGTTGACTCATTCCACTACTTGCATATATATATATATATATATATATATATATATACAAGTAGTGGGGTTGATTCATTCCACTACTTGTATATATATATATATATATATATATATACAAGTAGTGGGGTTGATTCATTCCACTACTTGTATATATATATATATATATATATATATATATACAAGTAGTGGGGTTGATTCATTCCACTACTTGTATATATATATATATATATATATATATACAAGTAGTGGGGTTGATTCATTCCACTACTTGTATATATATATATATATATATATATATATATACAAGTAGTGGGGTTGATTCATTCCACTACTTGTATATATATATATATATATATATATATATACAAGTAGTGGGGTTGATTCATTCCACTACTTGTATATATATATATATATATATATATATATACAAGTAGTGGGGTTGATTCATTCCACTACTTGTATATATATATATATATATATATATATACAAGTAGTGGGGTTGATTCATTCCACTACTTGTATATATATATATATATATATATATATATACAAGTAGTGGAATGAGTCAACCCCACTACTTGTAAAAATATATATATATATATATACAAGTAGTGGAATGAATCAACCCCACTACTTGTATATATATATATATATATATATATATATATACAAGTAGTGGGGTTGATTCATTCCACTAAAAATTCTTCAAGGTGGTGCCCCAGCATGGCCATAGTCTAAAGACTGAAACAAGTGAAAGACAAAAGAAAAAAAAATATATACCTGTGTGTATATATATATATATATATATATATATAAATCAGATTGGAGCCTGGTGTAGCCATCTGGTTCACCAGTCCTCAGTCAAGTCGTCCAACTCATGCTAGCATAGAAAGCAGATGTTAAACGATGATGATGATGATGATGATGATAATATATATTTCTTTTTAAGACTGGTACTAATTTAATCAGTTTCTTTTGCTGAACCACTAAGTTACAAAGACCTGAACACACCAACACCAGTTGTCAAGCAATGGTGAAGGACAAACACACACATATATGTGGTAGGCTTCCTTCAGTTTCCCTCTACCAAATCCATTCATGTCATCATCATCATCATCGTTTAACATCCAGAGGTCTGTCTTTTGTCATTGCCACTGTGACAAAATACTGAGACGTTCAAAGGTCATGCTTCACCACCTCAGCCCAATGAATAAATAAACATTACCTTTGACAGAATAAGCTGGATGCTAAGGGGTTAAGCCAGTTCTACAGCGAAATCAGCAGGATGGAAAACAAATGACAAAATTTGACCTTTGAATTAGATATGCGAGAGAGAGAGAGAGAGAGAGAGAGAGAGAGATAGAGATAAGAAGAGAAACACCTGCAAGTACTTGACAGGTATTTTAATTATCAACTCTGATATAATGGTTTCAAATTTTCGCACAGTCCAGCAATTTTAGGAGATGGGGTAAGTCACTTACACTGACCCCAGAAAGGACGAAAGGTAAAATCAACTTTGGCAGCATTTGAACACAAAACATAAAAACAGACAAAATGCTGCTAAGCATTCTGTTGAGTATGCCAACAATTCTGCTAGATTACCATTTTGTCAACTCTGAAATAATGGAAAGTAAAATTTTCTTTGGTGAGATTTGAACTCAGAAGACAGAGATCCGAAGTGATCTTGTATAACATCCTGTCCAATGCTCTCCAGATGCAGCCAATTCATTGCTTTGTACTTTGCTACAGTGAATTGCAATAGTTACCGTTACCATGTTGTATTTTAGTATGAAGGTAATTTTTAACAGTTGTCAAACCAACATCAATATATAAATTAGATTAGCAGCTTCCGAACTAAACTAAGCTGTATTTTACTTTTATACAGCTGTTATAAGCTATGGCCATTTCCACAGAAGAGACTATCTCATAAAAAAAAATATTTATGTATGTGTACATGAGTGAGCGAACCTTTAAACTTTTCACATCTGCCATGAATCAGTGGCCATCCATATTGATTAGCTCTCTGCTAGTAGAATGACAACTTGCTACTCTTTCATTGAAATTTACATGGACTTCATTGAAAGGAAAATCATGATTTATAGGTTTAGGATAAGTAAAAGAAAATAAGTGATGAGGAATAAGGTAAGTAGACCATCAGATGATGGATAGCAAGTTCTAATATCCTCACAGGTATTTGGCAGAGAATTTCTTACCTTTTGAGGAGAAAGTGAATGAGTCTCTACTCATAATGAGTCACCTGCGTAAATATTGGATGGCAAAATGCATAAACATAAACCCTCTATCTCTTATTGACTTGCATACATGTGTAGTAAGTAGATTGCTTACCAACCACATGGTTCTGGGTTCAGTCCCACTGCGTGGCATCTTGGGCAAGTGTCTTCTACTATAGCCTTGGGCCGACCAAAGCCTTGAGAGTGGATTCGGTAGACGGAAACTGAAAGAAGCCCATCGTATATATATATATATATATATATATGAGTATTCAGCTTTTGCTGGATGACCTGCACAATGACTTGCTTATAATGATCAAATATTCGTGCCGCTCATTAGCCAATTCTCTCCATCAAATCGACGTTGCCTGGACAGGTGCACAAGTCCTCCACACGTCTGCCTATTAAATCCACTCAACAAGGTTTTGGTCAACCCGAGTATATGGTAGAAGAGACTTGCCCAAGGTCCCACGCAGGGAGATGGAACCTGGAACCAAGCGGATGAGAAGCAAACTTCTTACCACATAGCCACGCCCGCAATTGGTAAAAAAAACAAATTCAATAGAGTCGATCATTCATATCCTATGATGGCATGTTGAAATGATATATCTTATGACAAATAAAATCAAAATGCTGCACACACACACACACACACACACATTCACCACCGTCACCAACAGACCCATGTTACAGAAAACAACCATTGATGAAGTAATAAAGTAAAACTAAGGAACTCAAAAAGTGAAAATTTCTGAAATAGTAGGGAATGTGGGTGGGAAAGTAGGTGTGAGCAAGGAAGATATAATAATGTTGTGGGAAGAGAGAGAAGAGGGTGTAACCTTTGTTTAAAGGTAGGAAGAGCAGGGCGGGGGGAAAACTTGAACCGGTGTCTACTCAAAGTAAGTCAACTACATAAAATTAGATCAGAAATAATTAAAAATACACCCCTCTCTCCTAAACATTTGAACATTCTCTCTCACATATACACATAAAATTTATATATACACACACATACACAGACAGATGCACCAAATAAGTGTATGCATAAATGTTAAGGAGTGTATATATGACTGACTATAAACCAGGCATAAATTACACACGCATGTATACATACATAAGCCTGTGTGTGTGTGTGTGTAAGCCTAAATGGATGGCATGAACATAGCAGTGCCCAGCCCTAGACGTAAAAATGATTCCTAGTCTGACATAGAAGATCTAATAAATACCTGTTAAATACGTTGCCCTCTAGATCCAGGTCTAAGAAAACAAGTAGTAGTAGTAGTTCTGCTATTAGACCCCTTATAGATTTGAAGAATTAGGGATCAAGATTTGTGGCTGTGTGGTAAGTAGCTTGCTTATCAACCACATGGTTCTGGGTTCAGTCCCACTGTGTGGCACCTTGGGCAAGTGTCTTCTACTATAGCCTCAGGCCAACCAAAGCCTTGAGTGGATTTGGTAGATGGAAACTGTGTGTGTATATGTTTGTGTGTCTGTGTTTGTCCCCCCCCCCCAACATCGCTTGACAACCAATGTTGGTGTGTTTACGTCCCTGTAACTTAGCAGTTTGGCAAAAGAGCCCAGTAGAACAAGTACTAGGCTTACAAAGAATAAGTCCTGGGGTCGATTTGCTCGACTAAAGGCGGTGCTCCAGCATGGCCGCAGTCAAATGACTGAAACAAGTTAAATTGTATAAACTGCATTAGCGATGAAAAAAAGAATGAACCGTCTTCAACCCGGGATTGAAACTGCAAACTGATATTTCAGTATGCGTCGAAGTTATCTCTGGAGTCGGTGCCTAATGATCAGCAGTTTTATTGCACGTGCGCACGCGCGAACGGTTTTTACTTATTTATATTTCGACTGAATCAACAAATCCTCACTGAAATCACTATTGTGACATTACTATGGTAACAATGCCATAACAATCCGTTGCTACCTTCACAACACCTGACACTTAAATTTAAATTTGTGCTACTGAGTGCAGTTTTCCATTTGCTGTTCACCTGAAATTACACACACACACACGCGCGTGTGTGTGTGTGTGCACACATTTCTTCTCTATGATTAAGATAATCATAACACTAGATAACATAAAGGAATAATTTCAGCTTGTTATAATAATAATAATAATAATAATAATAATAATAATCCTTTATTCTAAAGGCACAAGGCCTGAAATTTGGTGGAGGAAGGATAGTCGCTTACATCGACCTCAGTGTTTCACTGGTACTTAATTTATCAATCCTAAAATGATGAAAGGCAAAGTCGACTTCGGCGGAATTTGAACTCAGAATGTAGTGGCAGATGAAATACCTCTAAGCATTTTACCCAGCATTTTACCCTAACGATTCTGGCAGCTTGCTGCCTTAATAATAATAATAATAATAATAATAATAATAATAATAATAATAATAATAATAATAATAATAATAATAATAATAATAATAATGATAATGATAATGATAATAATAACAATAATAATGATAATAATAATGATAATAATAACAATAATAATAATAATAATAATAATAATAATAATAATAATAATAATAATGATAATGATAATGATAATGATAATGATAATAATAACAATAATAATGATAATAATAATGATAATAACAATAATAATAATAATAATAATAATAATAATAATAATAATAATAATAATAATAATGATAATAATAACAATAATAATAATAATAATAATAATAATAATAATAATAATAATAATAATGATAATGATAATGATAATAATAACAATAATAATGATAATAATAATGATAATAATAACAATAATAATAATGATAATAATAATAATAATAATAATAATAATAATAATAATAATAATAATGATAATGATAATGATAATGATAATAATAACAATAATAATGATAATAATAATGATAATAATAACAATAATAATAATAATAATAATAATAATAATAATAATAATAATAATAATAATAATAATAATAATAATAATAATAATAATGATAATGATAATGATAATAATAACAATAATAATAATAATAATAATACTTTCTACTATCGGCACAAGGCCTTAAATTTTGAGGGAGTGGGAAGGCTAGTTAATTACATTGACCCCCAGAACTCAACTGGTATTTATTTTATTGGTCTCCAAAATGATGAACGACAAATTTGACCTCGGCAGAATTTGAACTCAGAATATGAAGATGGGCAAAATGCTACTAAGCATTTCGCCCAGCACAGTAACGATTGTAATCGTTTTCTTTTATTTGCCAGCAGGGCAAAGGATAAAGAGGACAATACAAAGACGTACATAAAACGGGGCGTGGGGTTACATATAATAGAAGAAGAAGACGGCGGCGGCGACAACAACGAAGAAGACAGACAGACAGAGGATCCCCCATGTTAGGAGAGTAATGAGTTCCTGAAAACTTGTAATGCGAAGTCATGTGAAACTGATTTTTTCCAATGAATTTCATGTAAAATATTAATAATGTTATTTAATGAATTTTTACTAAATATTAAATAAAAACAACAAGACCATTTTAATGCATGAAAAAAAAATTATAAAAATACACAGCACAAAATATATAAACATGTGAAGGGAAATATGTTAAGAAATGACTAAGAATAACACAAAAGATTTTGACTATTGTGCGGGATCATTCCAACCAGCTCTGTTTCTGCCCGTTCTGGTCTCAATCCTGCTTCTCCACCCTTCACATCTCCTTTCTGGATGTTTTGCATTCTTGTCCTATTCTGTATTATTTATATATATATATATATATATATATATATATATATAGCGACATACGTACACCTTGTCTCTTATATGTAAGTACACATTGTTCTAAATCGTGTATGACTTTATTTCCATCTATCAGCCCCTTCACCCTTATTCGTTCCCCCTCACTCACATTTCCTTGCCTTCTATTTTTGCTCATTTTCCCTTCACTTTTCACTTCGCTGTTTCCCTGTCACTTTTTCTTGCCCCTCCTTAATTCTTTTGTCTCTCTGCCTCTACCACTCTCTTTCTCTTCCCACATGACCGGTGTTCGGCCAAGCCCGATCTTTCTTTCTTGGCCGGCCGTTGTACATGCAACATTGCTATTTCTCCCTGTGCCTGTGAAATCTTGTATTCCTGCCATAAGGCCTTATTTCCACACACGCCAGCTTAATCTAATTCGTCTTTAGTCGAAAGACATCTGTAGTCATGTCCTGTTTTATTGTTTGTATTGTATTTGTGTAACATTGTTCGTTTTTTTTCTGTCCTTGTTTTAGTATACATTCGCTGCTTTCTTCCAAGGAATCTAATGCTCTTAGCTTAGTTTTTCCTTGGAGATGGCCAGATTGGAGCAATATCGAGAATAACCAGCCAAAATTGCAAGGATGATCTGGATCTCGACTGAGGAAAGAAAACTCCGAATTACCTGTCCTTGTTTCCTTGTATTGTCTAACTGGATGTTTTGTCCCTTTCTTGTATCACCTAACTGTCTGGATGTTTTGCGTCCTTGTCCCATTCCATAATATTTATATATCTAAGGCCTCAGCCAGCCCACTTATACGTACCTTCCTTCATTGGACATGAAACTCGACTTGCGAAGATCTATTGGGGTAAGCGAAAGCGAAATCGTCATGGCAGTTGTGCCCAGCATCACCTTCCTGGCACTTGTGCCGGATAGCACGTGTAAAGACATTCGAGCGAGATCATTGCCAGTGCTGCTGAACTGGCTCCTGTACAGGTGGCACGTAAAATACACCATTTTGAGCGTGGCCATTGCCAGTACCGCCTGACTGGCCTTCGTGCGGGTGACACATAAAAGCACCCACTACACACTCTGAGTGGTTGGCGTTAGGAAGGGCATCCAGCTGTAGAAACTCTGCCAAATCAGATTGGAGCCTGGTGTAGCCATCTGGTTTCACAAGTCCTCAGTCAAACAGTCCAACCCATGCTAGCATGGAAAGCGGACGTTAAACGATGATGATGATATATATACACACACATTTACACACACACACACTCAATAACCTGACTCTTATTCAAAATATATGCGACTTCTACAAATTGTCGAGTACCACCTTTCGCTTCTCTCTCCACTAGCATTCCTCTGTTTACTACTACGTATCTCTCTTTACCCCTCTTGTTCTTCCTCTGTTACTACTACGTATCTCCTTTTCCCCCCCTCGTACTTCCCCTCTTCCTCTTTTCCTCTCATTGCTCACCTATTCTTCTACTTCCTCCCTTTGTTTCTCCCTCTACCACTCTCTCTCTCTTCCCCTTACACCGGCATGGTCACATGCTTCCGGTCAATAATCCTTTTCTTCCTTGGCTATCGCCGAGCGAACACGCGAACTTACTTCTTCCCCACTTTCAAGTTCGTGCCTCACAGCATTCATATACACATAATTTTTCCCGTCTGGCCGTATAGCCTTTTCTGTTTGTTTTCCTGTCTTGTTTTTTGTCTGCCACTACATTCCTCCATGGCAAGGTTTAATTTGTGTATACAAATTTAATTTGCGGTCCATGGGAAGAGCCGTTTTAACGATGCGTCCTACCCAGCTCTTCGAAACGCCGGTGTTAAAACGGGGGTAGCTGATGAAGGAGAATGTTTTCTATGTGGCTTGTGTGTTTTCTCGTCTACGTTTTGTTTGCAATGTCCTGTACCCAGATATGCACCTATACATACAGGTGGATGTCGGTATGCACATACCTGTACATATATATGCATATACTCATTTTCTATTTGTTTATATATATATATATATATATATATATTATGACACGATGCTACTCCAGCATGACCACAACCGCCAGGCTGAAACACATTAAAGAACAGCGTGTGTCTGTGCGTGTTATATTTATATAATTAAAACGGTAATCTTCCAGTTTCGAGAGGTTAAAAAAGTAAATAAAATACAAGGGAAATAACTGAACGTCTTACCAGTATTATCCGTACTACATTGTTTATAAATAAATCATGTGATTTGATTGACGTTAATTGTTTATATATAAATCACACACATGATTGAATATCTTAGTTTCTTATGAGAAATCGAAAATGCCTCGTGGAAGACCGGCTGCACAACATCTTATTGTTGCTGAAAACGAAATCCTCACTCATGAATTAATATTAGAGGAAAAATGGAAAATCTGTGATTTAAGCAGTAGCTCAAGATACAGAATGTTGGAATGGTGTGCGCGTCATCAACTTATTAGAAATAAGTTTACCTGCGACGACTGTCTAGTACCATGCGGACTTATTACACGTGGTGACAGAATAGATGGAAAAAAGTTGCATGCTGTTTGTAAAAAGAAAAAAAACATTTTAAACTTTTATAAAAAAAAATTCCATCGCATGCTGTTTTTGATTCTTTTCTGCCTGTTAAAATTCCGTCGCATGCTCTTTTAGAGAAAAAGTAGTACGGATAATACTGGTAAGTCGTTCAGTTATTTCCCTTGAATATTTTTATTTATTTCTTTTACCTCTCGAAACTGGAAGATTACCAATTAAAACTAGATATATATTATACACATAAAAAAATAATGTCTATATAAATATGCACACAAACATTATGTTGTATATATCGGTTCAGGAATAGTTACAGAACAAGCGTAAACAAACTCTTAAGACTGTTTCTGTTTAAGTCGACAGTTCAACACGATGTAAATGGTGGCTAAACGATGTATGAAATAAGATATATATTCAACATTTCCAATATTTTTACGTATTTAACCTTTTAACCGTTTATCTCTAAGTCACCTCGCACTACAAGTTTAATTCTTTCCATGACGGACCTCGTCTTACGAATTACTCGTTTTACAAATCAATTTTCCTCATTGAAATTAACTAAAATATAATTAATCCATTCAGCCCATCTATGTGTGTGTGTCTGTGTGTATATATATATATATATATATGTATATATATATATATATATATATATATATATATATATATATATATATATATATATATATTTCACTACATTTTCTGATGAGTTTAATGCACCTGAACATAGTATACAATATGTTTGTTATTTAATATATATATATACAAAAATAAGAGGAATGACCAGCAAAAGTGGACTCCTATATGCTAGAAATAGATGCCGAATCATCTAACCACGAAGAAATGTGTTCTCAGTAAAAGAATTAGCGACACAACAGACCGTAAAAGGGCAAGACATGAAAAAATACTAAAAAAGAAAACGATTAACCTACGTACCATGGTTTCACCTGTTAAAATTTACATAAGTAAATATCTGCAGGATCATCAGCGTAGTCTGTCGATTTAAAAATATAATTTCCAGAACTAGACATAAGACGTCCACCCGAAATGGAGCACGTGTAGAGTTCTACAAATTACATTCAGTGTATCCCTTCAAATGTCTTCAATCTGGCACGCTAAGGCCGGAAATAACTCTGCAGTTAATAAATTTTTGCAGCTAATTTACCGGTTTGAGAATATCATTATTTAAAATTTATTAATAAGGGTAGAAATTGATATTTAATCAATTAAAACCAGTGGTCTAGCATATTAAAAAAATCCGAAGATTAAAATTATATTACATACAAAAATAAGAGGAATGACTACCAAAAGTGGACTCCTATATGCTAGAAATAGATGCCGAATCATCTAACCACAAAGAAATATGTTTATATATATATATATATATATATATATATATATTGGTTTAATTTTTAACAAAATTAGTGGATCGCAATGTCTTTGATTAATATCATCAGCTGGTTCCTGTGATTATTGTACATGGTTCCAACCGGTATTCTTTCGTTACAACCCAAACGGTAACCTGTATTCTTTCATCAAAAACACCTTAACCGGTATTCATCGGTCAAGTACAGGTATTCAACACAGCTATACTAAAGGCTGAGTCAATCCAACCATATTTTGGGTTGATTCCCGCCTAAATTCTTTGCTTGCTATTTCAGGTTCTCGACTCCGCGTAACGTTGATCACACCCTCGTTTCACTGCCCCCCCCCTCTTAATACAAAGACAGAAAACAAAAGGACGTATAACCTTGTGTTCCGGCTTCACATACACACACGTGTGTGTGTATATGCACACTCACACACACAACACATTATTCGATTTAGACTTCCATTCATGAGTGTCCCTTCTCTGCGTGTGTTCATGCAGACAAAGAGAGACACGCACTTACCTGTTAGTGTCTATCTGTTCATACAGATGTATGTATATTTCAATGTGAGCGTGGGTTTTATTACAATTCATAATCAAGGTTGTATGAACGTATAAATACAGATGCAGATGTATATACCCCCATTCTACACACGCAGACACACCCACTTATTAATAACGACACTCATAGACGAACGGAAAGAAATAGAAGCCAGCAGGATAGACGATAAATAAAAACATGAGTAATAATAAAAAAAATAAATAAAAGGTGTTCGTTGATGTTGGTGGAGTCTTGAACATGATGGAGGAGAAAATAGCTAGTTTAATAATATAAGAGAATTTTTACCTCGATGCTTTTGTATTGTGAAGGTGACAGCTTTTGAGGAGCGCTGGGAAAAGCCTCCTTTAATTGAAAGACCGGGCGAGATGGAAGTTAATTCGGACAAAAACAAATGGATTTCGTCGGTGTTTCGCTACTACTACTACAACTACTAACTGCAACACCATATCTCTCTCTCTCTCTCACCATTACATTCACTCACGCGCGTATATGCGAAACACACACACGTGTGCATGTGCTTGCGTGTGTGTGTGTGTGTGTGTGAATGCGTGTATATCACCGTCATCGTTTTAACGTCTACTTTTCCCCCTCCTTGCATGGGTCAGACGGAATCCACTAAAGCTGATTTTCTACGGTTAGATGCCCTTCCTGTCGCCGACCAGTCACCTGTTTGCAAGTAAGGTAATATTGCGCCTTGGCTGGACATCTTTATACGAAAGACTGGAAACAAATGACAATGTAGGTGGGTGGTCAGTTTAGGCTGGTCATTTCTTTACATGTTGTTATTTAGGGCATTTCTTGTTTTCATTCATAAAGTATATACATACATATATAGTTAAATAAGATTCTGGTAAAAATCTTGTAGAATGTTATGCAAAGCTTATCCACAAAGGACTCATTTAAACAATTACCTGAGGAGGTGCATTTTAAATCTTGGCTGTTTGATAATGATTATACATCTCATCAATATACTACAGGTGTTGAAATGTGTCAAAACAATTGTAGTGATTCTAAATAAAGAATGTTGTTCATTCCGTTTTTTGCCATTTAACTGTGTGTATGTATATATATACTACTATTACTACACTCTCAGAGTGGTTGGCGTTAGGAAGGGCATCCAGCTGTAGAAACTCTGCCAGATCAGATTGGAGCCTGGTGCAGCCTTCTGGCTCACCAGTCTTCAGTCAAACCGTCCAATCCATGCTAACATGGACAGTGGACGTTAAACGATGATGATGATGATTATATATATATATATATATATATATATATATATATATATATATAATGTATGTATTTCTGTATATGTGTGTGTCTGTCTCCCTACACACTGCATGCGAACTGATGTTGGTTTGTTTACATCCCCACAAAAAGAACCTATAGGAAAATAGGAACTGGGCACTCAACAGAAGCTTTCAAGACAGTGCTCTAACATGACTACAATCAAATGATTAAAGAAAGTAAAAAATGAAAGATGAAGAGAAGACAGGTGTGAAATCATTTCTAAAAATGTGGCAAAAGTACTGAGAATGATCTACTGTTTGCAGAATACATTAAACGATTCCAATCCAATTGCAGAGAATTCTATTGGTGAAGAATGTATCAGTAATATGGATGCCAACAGTGAAGAATGAGTTTCCAAGCTTTGACAACATTGATTCACCTTTTGAATACATTTTCAAGGTCTACATTCTGTGAACGATGATTAAATAAATTTTCAAGATACATTTTTCTTCTTCTTTCTTATACCACTTACTATATACAATAGCTTCTGCCAAGCACTGAAATACCAATTTCTGTAAGAATGCATTCAGCTTTCTTTCTACAAATACTCTAGGAATGCATTCAGTTTTCTTTCTGCATATTCCTACTGTTTGTTGCATATTATAATATTCAAGGAAATTTTGCTTTGTCTGCATGAACTTATCTTTCTATAGGAATTCATTCACATTTAGTAAACTTAGCTGATGGTTTTAGCCAGTTTTTACCAATATATTTGGTTCCAAATTTAATCTAGTTTCCTTTAAAGATTAGTGTTGAGTTATTTTTTAAGATTTCATAATTTATACCAGAATCCAGTCACAATATTGTGTTTACAAGCACAGAATCATATATTTTCAACTACAAAACAAATTTAAAATGTATGTTGAAGCATGCTAAAATTATTTCTATAAAATATCGGTAAAATAGGGGAACAGTAGTATTATTAAGAGTGTTTTTTTATAAGCCAACCAATATGGTGTGTGAGTGTATGTATCATCATCATCATCATCATTATCATCATCATCATCGCTTAATGTCTGCTTTCCATGCTGGCATGGGTTGGACGGTTTCACTGAGGACTGGCGAGTCAGAGGACTGCACCCGGCTCCCATCTGATCTGGCAAAGTTTCTACAGCTGGGTGCCCTTCCTAATGCCAACCACTCCAAGTGTGTAGTGGGTGCTTTTACGTGCCACCGGCATGAGGGCCATTCAGGCGGTACTGGCAACAATCACGCTCAAATGGTGTCTTTTTTACGTGCCACCTGCACAGGAGCCAGTCCGGCAGCACTGGCAAAAACCATACTAGATAGATAAGAAGGTAGATAGGCAGATATGTGGGTAGGTAGGTAGGTAGGTAGATGGATGGATAACCAGACAACTAAGCAATGCGGACATAAACAAACCAACACCTGTTATCAAGCAGGGTGAGGCAAATTCCAACACAAACATACATGAGTGTGTGTGTGCGTATGTAAATAAATATATATATATATATATATATATATATATATATATATACATATATGTGTGTGTGTATACACACACACACGCCATACTTCCAGTTTCCATCTATCAAATTCCATCACATAGCACTAGTCAGTCCTGAGCTATTATAGAAAACACATGCCCAAGGTGCTGTGCTGAGGGATTGAACCTGAAACAACATGGTTGCAAAGTGAGCTTGTTAACCGCTTATGCATTGTTCATGAAAAATGCATCTCTGGGGAATTTTCCCTTGGTCCATTATATGGTTGGAGAGAGAGAGAGATAGACAGACAAAGTGAGACAGAGAAAGAGAGAGACAGGCAGCAGACAGAGAGAGAGAGAGAGAGAGAGAGGGAGAAACAGAGACAGACAGAAGAGAGACAGACAGAGAGAGTCAGAAAGAGTGAAAGAAAGAGAGAGAGAGAGAGAGAGAGACAGTCAGACAGAGAAAGAGAGAGAGACAGACAGACAGAGAAAGAGAGAGACAGACAGACAGAGAAAGAGAGAGACAGGCAGCAGACAGAGTGACAGAGAGAGAGAGAGAAATACACATATATCTACATACTCATGTACATACATACGCACACACACACACATACGTGCATATGCCTGCGCCCATTTTATGTATTTCTCATGAAAAATGCATCACCGGGTAATTTTCCCCTGGTCATTGTGTGTGCGTGATAGAGAGAGACAGACGGAGCGAGAGAGAGAGAGAGAGAGAGACAGACAGACTGGTTTTGCTGGATCAAGTGATCAAACATGTTTACGACATCTTTCTTAAAAGTGTGAGCGCGCGCGCATCTGCATTCCAGTCCTTTTTACACACACACACACTGGAAAATACCGAGAGAATGCTAACGATGTTTTGAGGGATCTCCTAAGCTTGCTCTCCTCTCTCCAGCCTCACCCAAAATGCCACCCCCTCTCTCTCTCCCATACACACCACATCTTTATTATTTTACCCTTTCTTTCGTATAACACTCCACAACTTCTCATCGTTTTGTCCTCCAGACCGTCTATTTCCTCTATCTCCCCATAACCGCCCCCCCCCCCGCCAATATTTTCCCGATCCTCCTCCTCCTTCTCTCCATACAGTCCTTCGTGTCTCTTAACTGCCCTTCTTCCTCCCTCCTTATCTTCTGCCCTATATCTTGTATTGTGCGAACCAACGAGAAAGCCTTAAGGTGGACGCTCGATTTTCTAGAAACAACAGCTAAAATGACACTATTGTTTTCAATAATATAAAGCATATGACAATGTAGTATCAGATATGCTATTTGAGTAAAAGACGAGGTGGTTGCGTGCCAGGGTCTAAACAACAATTGTTTACCCCCCATGACCGTTGCTCTTCTCTCAAATCCTCTATAGTATTTCAAATGAGGATTTCCCCAATGCCTATCCATCTACCAACACGTATCCATCTGTTAAGCAATGTTTCAGTATCTATCTGTCTATCTATAAATTACTAACAACCCATGTTTCTTGTAGCGAGTACTCTCTCACATACACACATATACATTCACACACACATACACATAGACACGTTTGCGTGTGTATAGATTCTCTGACTATATACTATCAACTTCCACCAGCGAACAGTCGCCTCCTTATCACATTGTACCATCAATAGATCCAATCTGGTCAACGTCAAAGAAAGCTTCATTCCCAGCATCCAAGTTCAACAAAGAATGATTTAATTAAGTGCTATAAACACTAAGATGGAACGTTAAGACGGATCGATACTTTCCTTTACGTGGGTCGCTCGACCTGCTAGAAATAACAGCCAAATCTCCCTCAAGGAACACTATGCTACCTTAATCCAATCGTACGCGCACACACTAACCCTGAAAAGTTAAAAATCAGTGGGATGGTCGCTGCTGGAATGGCTGATTATAGATCTGCTCAATCAAGGCTTACCTGGGGCTAAATAACGAATCAAAAACATTGGATCTGCTAGAAATAGCGACAAATCTATTTCAAATCGAAATCTATTATGTGAAATAGGGAGGGAAACATACTGTATAATATAGTCGTAGATATCCATATATTATACCGTACACAAAGACGTGGTGATCACGAAAGGAACGTGTTTGCATGAGGGTTTGTTGTCCAATTACGTCTGATCTATGGGGTTAAGCAATAACACGTGTTTGATGGGGCTTTTTTCCCTTCATTCTCCTTGTTGTAGACCAGATATATCGGCTTTTCTAGACTAGGTAAAAATTCCTATTAATTGTTTACAAAATAATGTCTAGTTGACTCATTCATTGATCACTGGACAACACATTATTCGTGGCTTCAACACAGAATATCGGTGGGACAGGTTGAATGTGAAACCACACAGTGGAAGTCACTAAACCAAGAGTTTCTGTTGCTGTTTAGTACAGGAATATTGATTTCTTTTTAGAAGAATCATTAGGCCACGTTTCTTTCTATTCTGAATATGAAAGAGGTCTTTACGGAACTAGCAACGTTAAAAATAATAAAACTATATTAACGAAGTCATTAACTGACTTCGTAAATTAATGGTATCCCCCCCCCCCCCCAACGTAGAACTGGCACTGCTGAGAACATGATTTGAAACAGTCATATCTTTTTGATGGTCACCAAAGGCGTGGATTGGCCGAATCGTTAGATCCTCGGACAAATGACAGCTGTATTAGGCTATGGCTTATTACATTCTAGTTTCACATCCTAACGGATCGCGCTTTGCATTGGTCCTTCCAAAATCGATAAAATACCCGCCTTCTTACAAATGTTAGATCTAAATTTTAGACCTCGGTATAAAATGAAAACTTCACAGTCCTAGAATCGAAACCATGTCCATAGGTGTTCCATTGCTGTTCCGCTCCATGTCAACTGTAATAGATCTGTCATCAAAAACATCCCATTTTTGGGCTTGCAGATTGTGTCCTTCTGTTTTCAAGACGTTTAGTATGATGTCAGAGAATGTCAGTTGCTATTTTTAGACTATATAGTCAACTGAGTCGCTAAAAATGGCAGTTGCATCGCCTTTAAATCACAAACTATTTGACCGTCTTAGATGAGGAAAGGAGACGATAAATGAATTTAGACCTACATAAACCGTAAATAGGTTGGAGTGAGGTTCTCACAGTTGAAATGCTTTTGATCATAGGTTGACCTAGGGCTAAACAAAAGCTACCACGTAGATATGATCCTGTATTGACTGAAAGTCACGGTTTTTATAAATCGGTGCATTTGTTAGTAACGAAGAATGAACATCGTACGGTGTGGGGCGAAAGAGGCTATTAAAAAATGAAACAATAGGGACTTGATAGCCTGGCGATAAGATATGAACGTCACATTCTGTAAAGTATACGAACCAACGAGGAAGCCCTTCGCAACCGTTCGACCCGCACACAACTGTATTGAAATACGATGATCCTAGACGTATATAACCTGAAAAAAAGGTAGGGGGCATGATGATCGCATCATTTGAAGCTAAATAACGTCAGCGCCCTCTTTACAATTCCTATGCAGCAGGTGTCCCCAAATATATATTTCCCAGTCATTCTTTTAGTGTATAAAGCTACTTGGTGTTCATTCATGAAAATCCTTTACGCTTATCTAGACATTCTAAGACCTGGAAGTAGCAGCTTGACGACGCTTAGCTGAGGAAGTCTAATAACGCTGAAACAAGTATGAAGTTGTCAGCACATTGCTAAACAACAGTCTCATTCATCCACTGCATTCTATATTGTATTGATTTTAATAAGAATCTCGGAGTTGCTACTCTGCATTATTTATTTATTATTATTATTATTATTATTATTATTAGAATTAGTCATCTAGATAATGATTCGTCATCATCGTAATTTAACTGAAATTTTTTGTTTCACCACATTATGTTAGCATCCACTTTTTCATGCAATGGGCGTCCCTGGGTAATTTTTCCTCGGTTTTCGCTTCATCCTGGAATAATCTTCCCCCCACCCGCCCTCTAAGTGTTCGTCTGTATAATCGCAAGGGGCCGTTCACATGCAGTTTTTTTCTCCATATCTTTTGTTTCAGTCATTCGATTGCGACCATACTGGGGCACTGCTTTGTGGGGAGGGGGTTAGCTGGACAAATGGACCTCAATTCTTATTTTTAAAGTTTGGTACTAATTCTATCGGTCGCAATTCCCGAACAGCTAAGTTATAGGGACGTAAACAAACCAGCATCGGTTGTCAAGCAGAGGGGGGGGGGGGCAAACACACATATGTTACACGACAGACTTCTTTCAGTTTCCGTCAACCAAATCCACTCATAAGGCTTCGGTCGGTCTAAAACGAGGACTTGGGTTTCAGCTTCTAAATTTAGTGAAATAAAAGTTTGGAAGGAATTAAATTCATTCCAAGAATTTGTTACAAACGAATTAAAAAACTCGGTTTTCGGTTTCAAGTTGGTACAAGTTATAATTAAGATTTTTAGCATTGACTCAGGGCCAAAAATTCGCAGGAGAGCGGGTATAATTGACCGAATCTGTCCTTCAAAACGGGTGGTGATTTATTTCAAAGATCCTGTTCGTATTGCTGTTTAGCTCCGTATCTAAGAACATGATCGAACAGACCCATGATAAAAAGCTTTTCAACCGTGACCGTCCTGTCATTGAAGTGTAATATAGGACTACGTTATCTAACGTGTTGTCCCTTCCTCCTTTCACTCTCATTAAAGACAGGTAGGGTACGATTTGAGGGAAATTTGGCTGCCATTTCTAGGAGATCGTCTCGTTTTCAATCCACTGTTATATTCAAACTAAGAACAACGGCTTTTAAATAATAGATGCAAACTATTCCTCTCTCTTCCTTTCGTCCCTTCATTTACTAACCCCCATTCGGGTTAGGTTAAGCACAACTCAACAAATAGTGTCACTTCGACCCTTCCATTGTCAGACAAAGTGATGAATGCGAAATAATACAATAGGAAATTCAACTTTCTTCCTCGACTAACATCACACACCATGTTTATTTGTTTCTTTACCTCATCTTCATGATTTGTTTTGGGGTTTTCTTTTATTGTACCATATATTAAATATAGCTTGATTTTGTTAAAAATAATTTTAGTTAAATAAGTATTAACAGCGCTAAGCAAACTATAAGCCAATTATTTGCATAAAACGAGTGCAGCATAAAAGAAATGCATATTTTCAACATTTATTTGTTGCAAAAAAAAAAAAAATACTGTTTGCACCTCGCTAAATCTGATATTGGACAAAAATACTGTGGTACCCCACACCTTGCAACCCACGCACTGATATTGGTTAATCCGGGTCTGTCTCCACTTTGTTTCTTCCATCTCTCTATCTATAATGTAGACACTTCCAAGAGCTAAAAATAACTTATCAATCGGGGTGGCGTAGTCACCATTACGTACACAGCAAAGAACACATTCTTTATACACACAAAAGTGCATTGGAAATCATTATACACTCTACATAAGTGCATTAGACTGAAACACACACATGTAGATAAGCGCGCGCACATGAGACGAAAGAAAGAGACATTGCAAAATCTCCAACCGCAGCAGCAATATTAGACATTCATATAAAAACACGAGACAAATGTTTACAATTTACCTTCGTCTTAAAAAAAGTAAGAAACCTCGAAGCTAAGAAATCACTATTATTATTTAAATATATAGTAGTTTACAAACAAAAGACGAAGCGAAACCTCGCCGGACTACTTTATAACTGCCCTCCATACATTCATGTCTCCATAAACCACACACACACACGTCGTATCATGTTATATTATATTTAAGTATGCATGTGTGAAAAGAAATGAATAGGCATAGAGAATGGAGGACAAATACGTGTGTTTTAAGGAGGATAGGTGAGTGAAATGCATAGAGAATTAGAAAGACAGACAAAGATAAGGAGGAATAAATTGGTTAATACTTTGCGTTCGCAGAAGAACGATAAAGCGTTATTCCTTAATCGAATTTCATAGATGAAAACTGGAATCTTTGTTCATATGTAAAATTGCTTTAAAAAAAATACTTTGTATATATATATATATATATGTGTGTGTGTGTGTGTGTGTGCACCTAACACACTCCGGTTTCCAATCCATATGTAAGAGGTGATTCCAGTAGTAGGAATGGATGTAGTCGATAGAATAGACAGACAATATTGTAAATAACAACAACATATATACCAAAAACGAAAATAAACAAATTGTGCAAAAAGAATAAAAGAGAAAAGAAAGTCTTGTCTACAGCGTAACTTATTAAATACGAAAATGAAAAAAACAGCCAACGGTTTAATTGAACAAGAACGGAGTATTTAGCTTTTACTTACTGCTTTGAGAAAATAACCAACCAACAGGCTATAAGATACTTATCAAAATATATACATATATATATAGATATATATATACTTGTCAAAGCAACCTTTAAATGTATTGTAAACGAGAGGCAAAAGTGCGTGTTCAAAATATTGCGCTTCGTCACATGGATTTAATGGACACACACACCTCACATAAACGTAGATATCTCCGACAGATATCTCCTACAACGCACACCGAAACTAAACGATCTCATATCATAAATTATTATATTATATAATGTTATATAATGTATAAATTTACAGTTTGAATTAGACATAATAAAATGAGGGAAAAAAAGCGGGCATTTCCAGACCCCCCTCCCTCCTCTCTCTCTCTCTCTATATATATATATACATACATAAATACATACATATGTATACATATATATATAGCTTACTGCACCCGGTTTCACTTTCTAGTTGCGACTGTTTAATTTTCAATTTACGTCGGTCATGTCGTCAGCATACCCTTGAGAAAGGCACGAGAATTCAGTTTTGTTCCACATCTGAGGACTTAACGTTTTGCAATCGGACATCGATGTAAGTTGTTGTTAAGCCCCAGGTAAACCTACAGCTAGCAGCTCTCTCAATAAACATGCCATCTGTGACCATCCTGTCATTTGACCTGTGGTTTATGTATGAACGCGCTCGTATGTTATTTTATAGTTTTCACGAAGATCTAGTAACACTGTCGGTCTGGCTGATAGCGGGCTGTTGGGGTAAATTGGTTGACGGGCTTGTGTTGAAGCTCATAATATGGCTGGGTTTTGGCTGTTATTTCTAGAAAGTCGAGCTGTTACGTACAGCAGGCATGGGCAATCTTTATCGACAAGCGGGTGGCACTAATAAAAAAAATTAATTAATTTAAGGTAACTTTTTGATTCGCGTGCCATTTAGAAAGTCCCACAGACCCACTATGCGTTCTTGGGCATCAGAGCGGAAACGAAATTTCCTTAGGGTGTGTAAACCCCTAGTTCAACCCAAGGTGTTCGTTTTCATTGCCCACACCCACCCTAACAAAAACTTTTAGTGGGTGCACTTGCATTCCCTGTTCCCGAGTCTACGGAAGTCTTGGTTTCAGTCCCACAGCATGACACTGCGGGCAAGTGTCTTCTGTTATTGCTCCGAGCCGACCAAAGCTTTGCGAGTGGATTGGGCAGAAGGAAACTGTACGGAAGCCTATCGTGTACGTGTCTTGACAACCGGCGTTGGTTTGTTTGCGTTCCCGTAAATTAACGATTTGGTATAAAACAACGATAGAATAAGCGCCAGACTTGAAAAAAAAAAGTATTGGTGGTGGCAGCGTTGATTCTTTCAACTAAAACCCTTCCAAAGCCTTTCCGATGACTGGAACAGGTTAAAACAAAAAATTCAAAACGCTTCAAATAATGTCGGTAACGATTATATCGGAATTTAACGTAAAAGAAAAGAAAATTGATGGCCGTGCACGTGCACACACACACACACACACGCACGTATCGAATAATTCTTTTCAAAATTTCGACTTTCACTTCTTAGATAGAACTACAATTGTGTAACCAATCGAAGCTATCAGCTGAATAAAATTTCTATTACTTGTGGTGATATGTTCGCCAAACAGCATTTGCAGTGGTTGTTATTCAATTTTTTTTTTATATAGCGTCGTTAGTTACGTTTCCTGTAGGTCAATTACTGGTTCACTACGTTTGCGATGGAGGTCATGGCAAGGAGGTAATGGGTAGCTCGAGTAGGACAAATATTGTACAATGTATTCTTATTACAAAACACCGGTTTATTGATTTCACACATCCACACAAACGTGTGTGTACACCTACATGAGGGCAGCGGATTGTATTTTGTGTGTATATATGTGCGTGTGTGTGTGTATGTATTAATATTATATTTTATCAAATGTATTAAAATTTCGGTACTATTCAAGAAGAGTGCACGCACTTGCACACTCGCGTATCCGCGCTAGCTAGTCGTGACTAGTCGATCCTACAACGACTATGTAACGCGAGTGCGCGCCATGCGCAAAACAATTATGAGGGGTTTTTTTTAAACAAAATAAATAATTTTTTTTAAACAAAGTAAATATAACACAAAGTAAATAATTTTGTTGTTGTTGTTGAATCTTCCCCATCTTACTCTTAAAACGTTGTTTTACTTCCTTCCAGGGTGTATTTTGGTGTCACATCTATTTCAGTAATCCCATTGTACGACGCACTCCAACAATCAGAATATATAGTCGTCCCTGGTTTGATAAATTTTTTAATAAATGGTAAAAGAGTTTCAGAAGAACGGTCAGGTACAAAGACTAAAAAACCTATTTTTATCCTCTCTATCCCAACCTCGGTTGTATTTGCGCTTCCACATCATAGATTCATCTGTTTCTACGATGTGCCCAAGTCCACCAATTTAATAGGGGTTACGCAAAAGCTAATTACTTGTAATGTCCCTCATGTACTGATACCATTGAACAACAGTAGATTTTGAAAGACCAACTTTTTAATGAACTCCTTACCAAAAACAGGTAGTGTATAATTTATTTACTTTGTTTAGAAAAAAATTATTTACTTTGTTTAGAAAAACCCTCATGTGCATGACGCGCACTCGTGCTAGGTAGTCGTAGGATTGACTAGTCACGACTCGCTAGCGCGGATGCGCGAGTGCGCGCACCGGGACCATTCTTGTTGAATAGTACCTAAAATTTCATCTTGGGTGCATAATAGCATTATCAAATTGTCCCAGTAATTTATGGGTTTACTAAAAGTTAGCGGAGAATATAGTCTTTGTGTGTGGAAAATGTGCAGCTACAATAAGCCCTAAAAATATACGGACAACAGGCTCCCTCAAATGCTCAGGTAGAAGTAGTAGATAGCTTTTGTTACCTAGGAGACCAAGTTAGCAGTGGGGGAAGGAGTACTGAAAGTGCAGTTGCTAGGATAAGAACAAGCTGGGAAAAGTTCAGAGAGCTTCTACTTTTGTTGGTAACTAAGGGCCTTTTGCTCTGAGTGAAAGGCAGAGTATGTTTTGTACCTGTGTATGTACAGCTGTGATACATGGCAATAAAACATGGTCTTTGATGACAGAGGACTTGTGAAGGCTTAAAAGAAATGAAGCTAGCATACTCTGCTGGATGGGTAATGTCAGTGTGCATGCATGACAGGTGTAAATGATTTAAGAGGAAAACTGGTTATGTAAGAGGCATCAGATGTTGTGTGCAAGGGAGAAGGGTGTGCTGGTTTGGTCATGTGATGCGTATGAATGAGGGCAGCTGCATAAACAAGTGCCATGCTCTAATTGCAGAGGGAACCTGTGGAAGGGGTAGACCCAGGAAGACATGGGACGAAGTAGTGATAAAGGATCCTTGGGTACTGAGCAGCACAGAGGAAATGACAAGGGGTCAGGAGATATGGAAATTTGCTGTACTTGATAAGACATATCAAGTTAAGTAAAATGGCTGTCTTCCGCACACAGGCTTCTCCTTTCGGGGACTGGTGCCACTTAAAAAGCATGCTTGGTGGTGCCGCATTAACACACCTGTGTCAGTGCTACATAAATTCACCCACGCCAGTGGCACACAAGGAGCACCCAGCACATTCTTTTAAGTGGTTAAAGTTAGGAAGGGCATCTAACCATAGAAACCATGCCTCAACAGAGGGAGTTTGGACAGCTCCACAGCTGACCAGCTCCATGTCAAACCATCCAACCCATGCCAGCATGGAGAGTGGACATTAAATCATCATCGTCGTCGTCATCATCGTTTAGCATCCGCTTTCCATGCTGGCATGGGTCAGATGGTTTGACTGAGGACTGGCAAGCCGGGAGGCTGCACCAGGCTCCAATCTGATCTGGCAAGGTTTCTGCAGCTGGAGCCCCTTCCTAACGCCAACCACTCCGAGAGTGTAGAGGGTGCTTTTTGCGTACCATTAGCACAGGGGCCAGTCGGGCAGTACTGGCATCGACCATGCTTGAACAGTGCTTTTTACATGCCACCAGCACAGAAGCTAGTCAAACGGCACTGGTAACGACCATGCTTTTTACATGCTACCGGCACAGGAGCCGGTGAATAATAATAATAATAATAATAATAATAATAACAACAATAATAACAACAATAATAATAATGATATGTTTATCTATTTAGATGAACATACTTAGGCCTCTTAAAATAAACTGATTGTCAGTATGTTTTATTAGAAACAATGAGTTTGACAAAATGCTTTT
>NC_142940.1:61158142-61160642 GCF_046866305.1 Octopus bimaculoides
GGTTGGTTGACTGCAACTTGAAAAGCAAAGGTCAGAAATGGCGACCTCCTGTTAGTTTAGTTCTGTTTTTCTTCTATTCAAAATCTAAAATTATTTTACAAGATCAAATAAAATTGACCTTTTGGTAAACAGCCTTTAACCTGGATGTTTAGATAGGTTAGATTTCAACAACTTCCAGGCTTAAATATCTAGATCAAAACCAGTGACCTCCAATTCATTTCTGTTATTGAAGAAACCTAACAAGAGAACTGATGTGATATTAGGCAACCAGCTTGCTGGCTTTAGGTTCAAATCCAGAACAGGTTTTTGTTTTTTTTCTTCATTATGTATTTATGAAGTAGAAGTGATTCTGCATGGATTATGTGTTCAAAACTGGTGCTTGTATTCTTTTGCTATTTAACTCCAAATCAATCTTGATCAAGTAAACCTACAGTCAAAGACGGTTCATCCATGCCCATCCTGTCTTGTTTTTAGATATAGTTTATATAAGACTACATTATTCAAAATCTTATCTTTTTAAAATAGCAGGCTGTGATTTTTAAGAAGTTTTAGCTTCTATTTCTAGCAGACTTTAGGAACCCACCAGGCCAGTAGGAACCAACCAGGCTATTTGGAAATGTTCCATAAATACACATCTTATCCAGTATGTGATTTACCCCAAGTTTGCTTAATGCCATGAAACAGAAACCAAATACCCAAACTGAAGAATTTATCTTGTGACACAAGAAACATTAATCTTCTTCATATGGAACAGTTAATTCTACATATCAGGGTTGACCAAATTGTTGAAAATAGTTACAGAATCATCTGAAGAATATTCACTGAGTTGGAGTCGTGTCTTATCCAGGAAAGGATTTCACTGTCTTAATCTAACATCATGGAATCACAGCAAAACATTGGCCCTTAAGAATCTCTGAGGTCAGTCTTAAGGGAACAGTGTATTTCTTAAATTTGTATCACATTTTTGTTACATTGGTATTAGCATTGCTTTTATACTACATGTGGTATATCACATGTGGATACATGTGTATCACATTTTTGTTACATTGGTATTAGCATTGTTTTTATGCTACGTGTGGTATATCACATGTGGATACATGTGTATGACATTTTTGTTACATTGGTATTAGCATTGCTTTTATACTACATGTGGTATATCACATGTGGATACATGTGTATCACATTTTTGTTACATTAGTATTAGCATTTCTTTTGGGCTACATGTGGTATGTTTGGGTTACATTTAACTTTTATCTTTTACTTGTTTCAGTCATTAGACTGCAGCCACCTTCAAAGTCTAATGAAGCAAATTAAATTCTAGTATTTACAGAAAGAAAAAGAAAAAAAACTGCAATCAGAGAATTGATTTCTTACAAATATTAGTGAAGAAATAATTTCAAAGATCGAATCCAGCAATCTTTATCTTGTCAGTTGGGATCAATTATTTTCAACGATCAAATTTATTGACCTTTCACTTCACATGTCACTCTGATGAATCAAATATTTTCAAAAATCAAATCCTATAACCTTTGCTGTGTTCTTCAAGAGGGTCTATAATTCTAAAAAGTTAACTCTCTGATCTTCAATATATTACTCACAAAAACTAAATATATTCGTGGTTCAAAGAGAGTGTTCAAATTGGGTGTTCTGTGTCATATTACTTCCTTCAGTCATATATTTCCAAAAGAGCAAACCCAGTAACCTCCTGTATCATATTTCCCAACATACAAGTCAGTGTAGTACATAGTGGAAACATGTAGTACAAACATGTAGTGTAAACATGGAGTGTAAACATTCAAACATAGTCACTATCTTTTCAAATCCAGTTGTATTTCACTTAGAAATTTTGGTCCTCCAAAGTCGTCTTCATGTATAATTCCTCCTACCTATTTTTGGCCATAAATTTTGGCCTGAAAAATTCCACTTGTATCTTGGAAAATATAGTATTTTACTCTCGCGAATTAAGTATTTCTGAAGGTCAGATCCAGTGTCCGTTTCTTTGGTACTTCAGCAAATCAAACATTTCCAGAGAGCAAATCCAGTGACCTTGGTATGTTACTCAAGAGCATATTAATATTTTTGAAGGTCAAATCCAGCAACATTTGGTATTTAACTCAAGAGGATAAAATGCTTTCAAAGTTTAACCTTTGTCACTTTGTTATGTTATTCTAAGAAATCCGATGACCCTTTAGCATTTCATCCAGCCAGATCTGACCCAAATATTCTGCCTGTTTTATGTTCAAACAGATTAGGTCTGACTTCTCACACCTACCCTACAATGTCATTCTAAAAATAAACAATCACATTATCAAAATCTCAAAGCTGCAAGATAATGCATGATTAATTCTAAACAATGTGAATTAATAAGTATTACATTTCTCAGATGGAGGCACAATGGCCCAGTGGTTAGGGCAGCAGACTCGCGGTCATAGGATTGTGGTTTTGATTCCCAGACCAGGCGTTGTGAGTGTTTATTGAGTGAAAACACCTAAAGCTCCAT
>NC_142940.1:61173142-61183142 GCF_046866305.1 Octopus bimaculoides
ACAACAACAGCAGAAACGAAAACGGTAAACATAAAAGGCAGTAATACCAACAACCATGTCATCATCAGCATCACCGTCATCGTCATCATCATCATCATCATCCTTATCACCATAATCATCATCATCATCGTCATCATCATCATCATTGTCATCGTTATTATCAGCAGCAGCAGCATCCTGTTCATTGTTGTCTAACTCATCATCACGACGACCACCACCACCATCATCGTCGCCGTCGTCGTCGTCATCACCATCATCATTATCGTCGTCATCATCATCATAATCGTCATCATCATCGTTATCTTCATCATCATCCTCATTATCGTCATGATCATGATCATCATCACCACCATCATCATCATTATTATTATCTTCATCGTTATCGTCATCATCATCACCATCATCATCATTATAGTCGTCGTCACCATCGTCATCATCATCGTCGTCTTCATCGTCATTGGTACCCGACGATACAACAGCAGCCTCGCCGTCGCTCCAGCAACGCTGAATCATGAACTGAAGCCACAATAAGAACAAAACCATCAACAACAACAACAACAACAGCAACAACAACAACAACAACAACAACAACGACATCGACAACGAAAACGCCAACAATGCCAATAACAAGATCACGCCAACAGCAATGCGTCATCAATGGCTGCGACTGTATCAACAACAACAACAACAACAACAACAGAAGCAGCAACAACAACAAAGCATGTCTAACAAGAACATCAATGTTGATTTTGAAATGATGAAGTGTCAAAGAATGGCCTGCAACAGTCAGGTAGCTGTTATGAAATGGTTGACCTTTGACACTCAGGGACATGGTACAGCAACAACAACAACAATGATGATGATAATAATAATTATAATAATTATAATAATAATAATAATAGTAAGAATGGTAATTATTATGTTCATAGAAAGTGGGTTGGATGGTGGTGATGATGATGATGAATTTAGTAGTTTGCGGTGGCGGTGGTGTTGGCGGGGTGACGGTGGTTGATTTTTTATCGTAGGTGGCGTTGGCGTAGGTGGCTGTAAAAACTTGATTAGTTAAAATGCTTCAAACAAGAACAAAAGAGCTGGGCATGGAATGGACAAAAATTGGATAAATAAAACAGTTATCTCTACGGCAGCCCCCTCCTCCACCGCCGCACACAAGCACACACACACATACACACACACACACACACACATATATATATATAGTGATCTATCTATCTATCTGATTGTCTGTCTGTCCTATCTATCTGTCTGTCTGTCTGTTTGTCCTAGTGGGTGCTTTTACGTGCCAGCAGCACGAGGGCCAGTCAGGCATGATCAAATGAGACTGAATATCAGCCAACCATATCATTCTTGGTCTACTCCTATGTCCTCCTGCTCGTCTGTTTGGCTTGAAGAATTCGCCTTACCATTCTTTCCTGCAACATTCTAATCACACGTTTGTGGTACTGGAACTGTAACCTCCCAAAGCAGAGAAATAACGGTTCGGCCTGAAGAGACTCACACTGATCTCTGAGCTGCGCACCCCTGCCGAGTAACCTTAATCCTGGGGTCCTTAGGAGGACCCTCCCCAAACTGCAACCACTTCTATTCACAACTGTATTCTTTTGGCCCATTATCCAATATTTCGTGACCTCAGATGCATGCATTAAAAATACTACTACTACTACTACTACTACTACTACTACTACTACTACTACTATTACTACTACACACAGATCTCTTGGTTGTTAAATAACAGTAGTAAGTTTGTTTCTTCTGTTCCACCATTCGGCTCTCCTTTTTTTCCACGGCTCCCTGTCTTTCTAATTGGAAATTTGTACGTAATTGAAATAATTGGAGCTGCTTGTTAGGATGCATTGTTTATATAAGAGAAATGAAGCGACACAGCCGTAGAACACATTTAAAGTACTAAAGAATTTATTCCACTTGCCGTCCATAATAAATTATCTCTAATTGCTTGATGTTTCCCTGTCGTTTAACGTTGCGCCTCATCATTTTAATTTTCTTCTTTTGGCATCTAAAAAGCTGACCCAACTATTTCAACTACATGCAAACGTCCATTTGGCCAAATTGGAGGGGGGGTATAGAAAAGAGGGGAGAGGTAGGGAATTTAGCCTTGTTATGAGGGGGTGGGAGAAGAAGAAAAATGGCTTCTGCTATAAAACATCCTGATAGTTTGAAGGGGATTTCGATGCTGGAAAAGAAATCGAACGCTACCAAACTCCATATTTACACAAGCAAAATGTAAACAATTATTTATTGAAAAGAGTAAAAATAAACACACTTATCCCATATATGCATCTGTTTGTGTACCTACCTACCAATCTATCTATCTATCTATCTATCTATCTATCTATCTATCTATCTATCTATCTATCTATCTATCTATCTATCTATCTAACAAAGAGCCGGTCCAAAGTGTTATTTGGTAAAGAGCAGGTCCAAAGTGTTATTACCTCTTGTGACGAAGGTGACTACTTGGGACCAGTTTTCATCCAGCACTACATCAAGGAAATCACCTGCACTTCGCGTGGACTTTTTTAAAAATTCATTTTTGTCCTTTGTTCTTGTTTTGAGAGGGAACCTAACTTCAAGCAACTTTTTACAGATCAATTTTTAGACACTATTTTCTAAACCTGGCAAAGTATGTAGGGAGTGCAAATTTTGATTTTTCACCCGCTAAAAATTTCAGGGGGTTCACCCCCAGTTTCCGGTCGTAAGCTGAAATAATAAACCACGATTGGTGAAACGCGATATGGCGGAGGATTATTGTACAGGGTGTCCACAAAGACTGGGCACAGGGAGTAAATAAAATCATAACATAAACAATTAAATATAATAAATAATAATTTCTTAAAGTATGTGTTAATCCCCATGTACCCAGACTTTGTGGACATCCTCTATATTCATCTGAAATCGTGAATATTGAAATGCTAAAAGATTATCTGAAGATGTTTTATGACCATTTGTTGCTTCGACTACGGTAAAGAACGATGATATTTCGAAGATGTACTTTTATTCAAGTTGATCGACCGAAGAACTGTGTCAATATTGTCTTGCAAATTTTGACGATAAAGTTTGGTTCATTTAATGTATTGATTGAATATATTCCGTTCCTAACAATTAAAAATTTCGTTTGACATTTACAGTTTGTCGTGATTGAACAATAGTGAATATATATTTATCCATTGAAGACGCGTCATTTAGTGGTAAGGGCATTCGACTCACGATCGTGGGTTTGCGAGTTAGATTTCCGGCGGCGCGTTGTATCCTTCGACAAGACACTTTATTTTCACTTTGCTCCCGTCCACTCAGCTGGCAAAAGTGAGTAGTACCGGTAACTCAAAAAAAGGTATATATGCATATAATTTTATGTATATATGTATATATATATATATATATATATATATATATATATATATATATATATATATATATATTGTGTGTGTGTCTGTGCTTGTCCCCCACCATCTCTTGACAACCGATATTGGTGTGTTTACGTCCCCGTAACTTAGTGGTTCGGCAAAAGAGACCGATAGAATAAGTACTAGGCTTACAAAGAATAAGTCCTGGGGTCAATTTTTTCGACTAAAGGCGCTGCTCTAGCATGGCCGCAGTCAAAATGACTGAAACAAGCAAAAGAACATATATATATATATATGTATATATATATATATATGTGTGTGTGTGTGTGTGTGATACACGAACAAATCTATAAGATACACTTACACACACATATATGTATTCGACAGGATTCCACACGGTTTCCATAGACCAAATTCACTTCACAAGGCATTCATCAGCCCATTTACATAGATAAGACAGTTGGCAAAGTGCCGCGCAATGGACCCGAACTCGAAACTACGTGGTCGCGAAGTGAACTTCTAAACCACGCAGTCATCCTCACCTCTCTTTTTGTTTGTCTGACTTGTCAAACCATTTGAATATATTTTCTGGATAATTTCACCTTCAAATAATAAGAGACAAACTGGTGAAATAAATAGCAAATCTAAAACGATGAATGAATCGACTCAATGAATATGTTCAAAGTGTACAAAAAAAATCGTGTAAAAGAAAATAAGGTTCTCACTCAAATGATTTTATGGACGGAAATATATGGAAATATAAAGGAAATGTTTGGGCTCGCTTTTGTACGGAAACATTTGTACATTTGTAAATGTAAATGTTAATTGACTGAATCCAACTTTGAAAATATATTTAGACAACACGTATACATTTTCCAACTGCAATTATTTGCATTTTCAATTTGAGATAATAATTGAACAGTTTTCATTAGAGTTTTGACGATGTTCCAAATGAATAAATAAATAATATATTCAAAATTTTCTAATGACAGAACATTTTAAAACATATAAAATTTCTACTATTTAGAATTTAAGTTTAAAAGTTTTTTCCAATAGAAACAACAGTTGATGATCTTAAAATTACGACATAAAATATTTCCCAATTTCATCTGTAATCATTTCTGTTTGAGTTCCTTTAGAATAATGGTCAAATCGTTTCATTTAGAAGATAAAACCTTTCCAGATGAAAAATTATGCAATTATTTGTCTCATTTCTTGATATTTTCCCGTAAAACATATCGAGGAGCGAAATTTTCGTTGAGAAATATATTTGATATAAATTACGTAGAATATTGACGCCTAACACTGACTTAAGACCATACATTTTTGGAGAGGGTTTAAGAAATTAAATCTACCCTGGTATTCGACTAATATTTTATTTTATAGAAGCTGGAAGCATAAAAGCTAATAATAACCTCGGCAGCATTAGTATTCGCCATATTGAGGGCCGTAACCAGGTAGCTTAAAGCATTTGTCCTACTATCGAACGATTCTTGAGAATTGGCCGCCATTAAACTATATAGAATATTAATTACTAAAATGTGATCTTTGACTCTTTGGATTAATTTTAAAAGAAAGAGGGATCACATTCATCTCCTCTTGGTCAATTTCTCATCTCGTTTCATCTCTCTCCGCTCTCTATCTCTGAAACCATCATTGTTAGTGAAGACAATAGTTAATAATTAAAGAGATAGTAGTCTTTGATGTTACATTCAGGCAAATGAACTAAAGTGTCTCTATTCGATATGCACATTGAGACACTGTTGTCATGGAAGCCGAATCATTTGCTGGTGAAAAACTATCTACACCGTTACATATTATCATTAAGTGTCAACAGTGGTTATCATAACGGAGAATATTTCAAACTAGAGAATTGGTTCATTCTACAGAGTTTCTGAATTCCTTTTCAAAACATTTGTATCTCGTCTAACAACAATCACTGCCAAATTATTCAATCTTAACCGTTCTAAGAAATTCTGGCGGAATACAAACAAATGATGGCTTATAGAATAGTCTGAGATGAATCCTGTTCAATGATGCCAGCCAGAGATGAAGATGTCCTAAATCACTTCAGTTCTGTATTACTGCCTGGTTGCTATGTCTTATCCCAGGGAATATCTGACCAGATTGGAACAGCTACTCTTCTGTTTCTTGCTGGAAGAGAATATTGCTTTATTCAGAAAAGACCAAGTGCTACCAGAATCCATTCTGAATGGATGGCCTCGAATGCTGTAGATATTGATACCCAGCTGTGTGATAAAGTTGCTGAAGCTAAAGAAAATTTTCTGAAGGATGCAACTGGTGCGGTCGTCTTTTCTCGTATATATTCTCCAAAACAATGTTAAAAAAATATGGCGGACAAAGCTAAAAGAACTGACGACGAGGTATTTCTTCCAGATCAGCCCCTCACATAACGGTGTACTACCCTTATTATATAGACATACCTAGTTCGAGTCCAGTCCTGTTTTATGTATATATCCTCTATTTGTCAATCCCCTAAGTTAAGGGGCATAGACATAAACACGGACACACATGCAAACACACTTCCACACACACACACACACACACACATATATATATGATGGGCTTCCGTACAGTTTCCGTCTTTGCTTAAAAGGCATTTGTCGACTCGAGACTACTGTAGAAGACATTTCTCCAAACTATAATATATGATTACCAATCAAAGTTATTAACGAAAATTGAATAAAAATATTTTTCTACTCAAGGCACAAGGCCCGAAATTTTGGGGTAGGGGCCAGTCTATTAGATCAACTTCAGTATGCAACTGGCACTTAATTTATCGACCCCGAAAGGATGAAAGGCAAAGTCGACCTCATATCATACCGCTAAGTTACGCGGACATAAACACACCAACACAGGTCGTCAAGCGGGGGGGGGGGGCAAACACATAAAAACATACATAAAAACATAAACATACGACGGGCTTCTTTCAGTTTCCTTCTACCAAATCCACTCACAAAGCTCTAGTCGGCCCGAGGCTTTAGTAGAAAGCATTTGTTCAAGGTGCCACGTAGTGGGATTGAACCCGGAACCATGAGACTGGGAAGCAAACTTCCTACCACACAACCACGAGGAAAATCTGGTTGCGATTTCTTTCTAAGTACGTCGTAAGAGGACGGCGGGCAGGGGGCTGGTCCCTTGTTGGTTCGTGTCTAATATGAACATTTCAATAACTGATATCAAACAATGGTAGCAGGACAAATATCAGAATTATTTTGTCGTCAACAGTTTGAACTTTATAATCAGCCTCTTATGACAATAACGAAGTTTTGGCTGGAGTTTGTGGAGTTATCTCACCGATGATGATGGCGAAACTGTATATTCTTCTTCACTGGCACCGACTTCTTGAATTCCTGGAGGTAGAGGGGAAGGAAGTGGAACGGGAAAATAAAAGAAAAACAAATAAAAACAGAACTCCTTATCCTCCCATCCCATTGCTGAAGTCGGAAAATTGTATGCTTGCTTTGAGGCAGATGTCTACTGCAGATGATGGATCCCTCTACGCACGCGTAACGCTGCTTAATTATAGGCTGCCTGTCTGTGAGTATGTATATAGGTGTACGAAAATGTATATGTATACACATACATAATACATACATATATATATATATATATATATATGTATGTATGTATGTATGTATAATATATGCATACGTGTGTATATACATATATATATATATATATATATATCTACAAACATATGTATACCTATATATATATATATATATATATATATATATATATATATATATATATATATATATATATATATATATATATATATATATTTATATATGTATGTATATATATATATATAATATACGCATATGCAAATATATACCTATGTATATGTATACACATATATATACCTACATAATATGAATACCTCTATATGTGTGTGTATGTATGTATATATATATATGTGTATATATATATATATATATATATATATATATATATATATATATAACATATATGCATATATATATATGTGTATTTACGTGTGTATATATAAATGTATATATATCTATGCGCATATACTAGTTTGTGTGTGTGTGTGTGTGTTCATACTTACACACATTTTTTTTTTTGTTTCTTCTGCACATCACAAGTAATTTGAACAATCTCCTGTGACACTAAATATATGTTATCGCACACTCATACGTCAATATTGACAGGAAACTCTCCCTGCTACCACAGCTATTGTTAATTTCCCAGGCAAATGATAATTGTATAGCAACTAATTCATTATTAATTGCTCTCTACCTCTGTCCCTAGACACAACTCTATTGCCAGTTTGAAACTCTTATTTAAATATAGGAAAACACGAACAGAACACAAGCTGAAAATCGTTACAGTGGTTAATTGGTGTGGAGATTGTTGGTTTGCTGATGGTAAGGGAATGAGTTCAATCTATGACACATCCGTGAGGGTCAATCAAGCAGAAAGAAATAAAAGTTAAAAAGAACGAATGATCAGTCTTGTTATTTCTCTAATTCGTACCAGGTGCAACGAACAAAGTGCCAAGGTACGAATCGCTAATTACTGATTCACAGATGCACTCTGTCTTCTTATCGTTCTTTGATATCGCTGCTACACAGGTTACCGGTTCTTGGAACTGGCTGCCCTTGGGAATCGCCACCCCCAAATTCACAACTCATCCGATTCCTCTCCTCTCGTTGACACCCATCGCTACAGGCTACACTCTTAGTAATACAACCAGCCCTTAATTGGCACTCGGTCAGAAAGAAGGAAAGAAATAAGAAACTAGATATGTGCATATCATGATGAAGATATCACGGAAATCGGGGATGATCCGCGATGATCTGGAAGAATATGAGGTAAGTTGATCTAGAATATGTTAGAGCAGGTAATTAACTTTGTGATTCTGTGACCCCTGGAGGGGGAAATTCGTGGTGGAAAGCAATTTCTTTTTCTGGTATTGATAGTCCAGTTAAGAGTTTAGTGTCTGATTTGGTGGAACCTTTACGTAAATAGAAACTGGGGTCACGCTGATGATGAAAAATGGGCCGTGAAACAGCTACTACTACTACTACTACTACTACTACTACTACTACTACTACTACTGCGGCTGCTGCTGCTGCTGCTACTACTACTACTACTACTACTACTACTACTACTACTTGATAATGATAATTCTCCTTTCTGGTGAGAGCACAAGGCCTGAAATTTGGGGGAGGGAGATAATCGGTTACATCGACCCAGTGTGTAACTGGTACTTATTTAATTGACCCCGAAAAGGATGAAATGCAAAGTCGACCTTGGTGGAATTTGAACTCAGAATGCAAAACCGGAAGAAATGTTGCCAACGATTCTTGCCAGGTCACTTATTTGAACAACAACAGCAATATGAACAACAACAATAAGGCAGCGAGATGGCGGAATCGTTAGCACGCCGGATAAAATGCTTAGCGGCATTTCGTCCGTCTTTACGTTCTGAGTTCAAATTCCTTTCGGGGTTGTCTTTACTTCCTTTAGGGGTCGATAAAAAAAAAAAAACTACGAGTTGAACCCTGGGGTCGATGTAATCAACTTGTTCCTCTCCGGAAATTGCTGGCCTTGTGCCAAAATTTGAAATCAATATTAACAACAATAATAATAATAATAATAATAATAATAATAGTAATAATAATGGTCGTTGTTATTATTTGCTCAATATATAAAGATTGTCAGAAAAAAAAACGAGATTGGACACAATGAACGCTATAAACGTCTTTAGACATGTAAATGATTACAAGGTATAAATTTGTTTAAACAGACATTCGGCCAATAATGAGCTAATGAGAGGACTCGGTGTTGTTGTTGTAGTTGTTGTTGTTGTTGGTGGTGGTGGTGGTGATGCCGGCGGCGGCCAGGGAGGTATCGTCTTCCAGCCCTCCTCACACTTGATGTTACCGATAATAGGAAGGCTGGGTGTCGAGACATAGCTGATGATAGAACAAGGATGTCTTTGAAAGATTCTTTGGAATGAATGACTAAACTGAAATGATGGTGTTTAATTAAACACGAGTATAAATAGATGGAATCGAACAAAAAAAATATATACAAAGAATGCAGATTGTTGTGTGATGTGCCCGCTGCTGCTGCCGTCAACGCCACCGTCCCCACCACCACCGCCACCGCTACCTTTACCACCACCACTCCTGCTAGCATCGCCACCGTCATCCCTACCTGGCCAGTGGCTCACTTTAGCAGAACTCCGATCGGAGAATAACTTACAACTTCATCTTTCCAGGCACCGGTCACTGAAGTTCTGCAAAAATAAAGAAAGCTACAGGTTTTGCCCTTCTCCTCTGACCATTCTTGCCGTCTTTAATATAGAACTGAATTGTCTTTATTTCCCCTTATGTCTTTATCTCGTGAGTAAGTATATGAATACACAGAATGGAATAAGCAGAACAAGAGCACACACGAAGGCGGAAAGTGTCGCTGACGAGGTCACAGGTGTGCGACGACAGCTTTCCGAACAAACGACATGAGTTAGAATAAGAACAGTAATAAACGAGTGAAGAACGAATATACAGTGCGTGTGATTTATTTGGCAAAAAAAAAATGACCGTCCCGAAATGCAACAATAT
>NC_142940.1:61188142-61190642 GCF_046866305.1 Octopus bimaculoides
AGAGAAAAAAACGACAAATATTACGAGAAATAGAGACGAACATTGTTTGAGAAAGATAAGGGGGGGAGAGAAAAAGAGAGGAAGAGGAAGAAGTAGAGAGAGAGGAAGAGAGGAAGCGAGAGTGTATGTTATTGAATCCTAGAAAGAAGAAAAGATAGAGTGAAACACACACATACACACATATACATAGTGAGCGAGGGCGAGTGAAATGAGCAAGACAGACAAAACGAAATAGAAAATCAGCGACTAAGAATAGTAGAGAGAAAGAGTAGTGAGGGAGAGTGAGAGAGAGGGGAGGAGGAGAGAGAGGAAAAGAAGAAATCGAAAATATTTAAATCTAATTAAAGAACATTATCGATCCAGGATCGATTAAAAGCAAAATCGATTCCGTCGGGATTTGAACCCATAACAAGGCATTTAGTGCAAACGTTGTCTGTTTTTGCAGTACACCCTACACGCACGCACACACACACACACACACACACACACACACACACACACACACACACACACACACACACACACGCACACGGCCATATATGTATGCACGTTTGTGTGTGTGTACAACGAAGCTTCATTAAACCGTAATCCATTAGGCTGGATATTAGATAAACCGAACGAAGCTAAGCATCAGTGATGTAAGGGCTATAATCCCTAAGCCTACTGGCTCGACTGTGCCCCTGCAAATCCACCGATCATACTAAATTCATCAAACCATCAATCGCTTTGAACGTCTGTATATAAGTGTGCATGTGTGTGTCTATACATGCGTGCGCATATATGTATATATGTATATATGTATATATATACTTATATATATATATATATATATATATATATATATATATATATATATATATATATATATATATATATATATATATACAGGTATGTACGTATGTATGCATACGTGTATGTATGTATGTATGCATGCATGCATACATACATATGAACGTGTGTAGTGCGTGTGTGCGTGCTAGATAAAATGCGACAACAGCACCAACAGTAAGACTCCTCATTCGTATCATTGTCGAACCGAGAGTTTAACTACGGTCCTTCCATATCACTTACATAGCGTTATCTGCTACCATGGGTCTTCTGGATACCAATACCTCACACACACACACACACACACACACACATATATATATATATATATATATATATATATATATATATATATATATATATATATATATATATATATATATATATATATATATATATGTATATATGTATATATATATCGATATAGATAGATAATAATGAGGGATTAGCAATTCAGGCAAAATACCTCATAAGCTCTGTTGGCCCACTAGGCTAACAGTATTATTTAGATTAGTGAAAAACTCCATCTAATATTTTGGTAGGGTCCCAGTTTATGGTTCATCACCATTCTACATTGTAAATCCGTGGATTTATATAAATATATACATATTATCGACCCCCACATACTCAACGTATGCTCTCTGCTTGTTCGCCAGTAGGCCGCGGATAGCGCGGTAGGGATGACTTTCTCAAAGCGTGCTGGGTGACAACTCACCCCAAATTTCGTTCAGGAGTGTTGGACATCGATGTTTCACCATACTTGTATTTTTGTGCCTTATCAACATCACATACCCGAATTGAATCCGAGCGAACTGAATCACTGGCGTCGGAGACTATATACAAATAGAATAAAAACCATTTGTTAATGGTGAAACATCGATGTCCATCGCCCCTGAATAAGATTTGGTGCGAACTGTACCACCTGTCTATGACTTCCAGCTGTTTTAGCAGACAGCACCTTGACGGAGGCATCACCACTGCGCTGTTTCGCAGCCCACCGGCAAACAAGCATGATACATCCATTGAGTATGTGTGGTCGATAATGTCTACAACACCAGCGCTGCTTCTAATTCATATTTGAATACACACACACACACACACACACACATCATATTTGTGTGTGTATGTGTGTGTATACTCGTTGTTCACGTAGTGTTACTTATTGTTTAGATTCAGCAGTGACCACACTCCGCAATATTTAGGACTATGCATAGATCCTTTATGTAACGTGTCCTTACTTTTTAAGGGTATAATTTGTGGGAGAGTTTTGATTGTTATTTTTAGTTGAGCTTATCCTATTGGCTGTTCATACCAGCGATCTACTGGGGATCGTTCAATGAACCACAGTTCCAGTCTAAAACTGATTTCCTGTTGTTTATCATCATCAGAAACCAATATTACTTTGAGTAAACATTTGTGAGGTTTTGTGCAGCTTTGGATTGCATCTCATCATCAGACCAGTGGGTTTTTAATGGTATCGATATATCTAGAGAGAGTAGCAATGGATTAGTGATGGTAGTGGTGGTGGTGGTGGTGGTGGTGGTGGTGGTGGTGAGGTGGATGTAGAGAGATGGAATCCGATATTGAATGCGAAACTGGCCGGAAATTAACAATGTGTGATATGTCACAGTTGTTTTTGTTGTTGTTGTCGCTGCCGTCGTTCTTCCATTGC
>NC_142940.1:61193142-61198142 GCF_046866305.1 Octopus bimaculoides
TTGATTGGTACAATAAATAAATAAATAAATAAATAAATAAATAAATATGCCCCTGTACTAGTTATTCCCGTAGCTTCATTTTTACGTTCGTTCAAATCCCATAGAGGTCGACTTCATCATTAATCCACCCAGGGATCGATAAAATAAATTCCGGTCAAGTTATGCGGATTTACATAATCTCAACAGTTCCTTAAAAAAAAATTTATGGCTTCGTGCCAATGTTATTAATGAAATATTAATTAATTCGGAGATCAAGCGACAGCTGTAATAAAATACTTGCAGAGAAACACCTCTCCTGACAGTGTAATTGGCGTGAGTGTGCTGCTGGTAGACGAGTAGAGGTGACGGTTGCCCCAGTCACCGGTTTCTCCCATCCTTATGCGAGCAAGAACCCTTAACGTTATTTTTTTTCTTGCTTACATCATATCTAACGAAGGCGCGTGGCCTGGTGGTTAGGATGTTGCATTCACGATCGCTAGATCGTGGATTCGATGCCTCGACCTGGTAGCACGTTGCGTTCTTGAGGGAAACACTTCGTTTCACGTTTCTCCTGTCCACACAACAATAAAACGATAAGCTTGCGGTGGCCTGGCTTTCCCATCAGAGAGAATGTGGAGCCTGTTCGCCTTGCCAGCGGGGTGGCATCATTGGAAAGCTAGAAGGATGCAAGGAAGTATATTGTGACCAGTGAGGTATAACAGCATCCATTAGTCTGGTCGATACAATAAGTTTTAAAGAAAATGTCTAGAGAAAACAAATCAACCAGACTATCTGTGTCTATATAGCTACATGCATATACATGCATATCTATCTGTGTCTATATAGACTATCTGTGTCAATGTAGCTACATGCATATGCATGCATAACAATTCAGGCCTAAATATGGTGGGGATCTTACATATTGTGATGTTGAGGATTGAAGAACTTGGGTTAACCGAGATTATCCACGAAATAAGAAGACAGGAACTCCTTCTAGAGGTGTTTAAAATCTAAAAACCAAACAGGGGATTACCCCAATAACATTTCATGAATATTTTGGTGTGCGTTAGAACATTATGTTGTGTGGGAAACGGTGTCATTAATTCTATACATTAGTCTGGCATTCACCTTCAGGAAGAGAGATCTCTGTCTGTCGTTTGTTTGTCTGCCTCTTCCACCCCTCAGACTCTTTCTCTCTCTCTTTCTCTCTCTCTCTCTCTCTCTCGTTCTTTATTTCTAAGCCACCTAATGTTGTGAACGTGGGAATACCATTTACAGAGATTCTAGTTTGATCCACTCTTGTCTGCATTATCTTTATCTTTCAATTATTTATATTGTCTAATATCGGTAGAGTGAACTAGCCGGATATTTAATCTACGATTTACGTGGATAATCTCTGTTAATCAAAGTTTCTCAACTCGCTAAATTTTATCCCCGAAACCTTAGCGCCAATGTGTAATGGTCGTTGGCCAGAATGCTTCCTTGATGCATTTCCTCTTTGTCCTTTGGCGAAACATCAGCTTACTCAAATCAGATTCACATTACACCAGTTCCAAACACCCGAGACTATAACCAAATCCACTCTTTCTCACAATTAACTCCTCCACTCCCGTCGCTACCCTCTCCCCCACTCACATTCTCCTCTCTATCATCATCTCTGTCATTTCCGATGTATTGTATGAATCACGAGTAAATAGGTAAACAAATGACATTTAAGAACTTCAGAACTTCTAAACGGATTTATTGTTCTTTGTTTACTGTTGCATTTTTTTTGTTTGTTTTTGCTGATATTTAAGATTTTTGACATACAATTTCATACAAGCGTCTGATGAAATATCAAAAGGAAAGCGAAAAATGGTTTTTAAAAAAATTAACACTTATTCAAGTTCGGTATTTATGGTGGAATTTCATTAATGAATAATGATTTCTCAAAGAGGCACAAGGCCTCAAATCTGGCGGGAGGGAACAATCGATAATGTTGAACCGAGCAGGTGATAAATACTTTGTTTTACCGATTCCGGAACGAAGAAACCCAAAGTCGGCGTTGGCTGATTTTAAACTCTGAACGAAGATACCGGAACAAATCCCTCAAGGTATTTGGAAACAATGATCTAGCGACTTTGTCAATCCACCGATCCACTCACTATTCGAGTTCTAGATCAGCGGTTCTTGCAAAAAATATTTTTAAAATAAAAACTATGGTTGAAATCGATAGAACGTCAAATATCTTTTGGTATTTGGTTACATCCCTTTACCTTCTGAGTTTAAGTCGACTTTTCCTTTAAACTCTCCCTTCGAAAATGGTAACTTAAGTATTAGAAAAAGCACTGAGGTTTGATATAATCGATTGAAGCATTAGAATCAGCAAAGATGTTATATGAGCTGTGAATAAAAGCTTTATTTATATCGACTTATTTATAATAGCTTAATTTATAGAAGGACATAACTAGCAAAAAACTGGGATATTTCATGTTTTTTTAAACGTTCGTAATTCCGTTTCTATGCAGAAATTTATAGAACGTGAACACTTGATTCATTAAACAGTTCTATATTTAAGAGATGAGCAATTATGTACATTATTTACATTATTTACATTTGACGGGCATATGGTGTAATGGTTCAGAGCGCAGGCTACTAACCTCAAGATTCCGAGTTCGATTCCAGGCAGTGACCTGAATAATAATAACGATAATAATAATAATAATATCGAAAAATACCTAAGGAACGAGAACCCAGGATCGAAATTTCCCTAAGACACCCGATGAAGGCTGGAGGGTATATCAGCCGAAACGTTCTGTTAACAACAAACAAGATGAGGACAAATATCCGTCAAATGTAAATAATGTTGATTCATTATGTTAAAAACTTTGGTTATATCTTCGACTTCGACCCATAGTTAAGGTCGATTAAAGCGTAACACTCGAACACACGTATGTCGTCAAAAGCAGAATTATATTTGCTTCAAATTTAGGCACAAGGCCTGAAATTTTCGAGGAGAGAGTTAATCGATTACATCGACCCCAATGCTCAACTGGTACTTATTTTATAACCTCCAGAAGGATGAAGAGGCAAAGTCGACCTCGGCGGAATTTGAACTCAGAACGTAAAGACTGCCGAAATACTGCTAAGCATTCTGCTCAGCGTGCTTAACGATTCTTCCTCTTCACCGCCATTACATGCATCTATAATATTAACCCAAGTGGTCTTTAAGTACAGAAATTATTTTTTGATTTGAGTATTCATTATTTGTTAACTGCTTTGGTTGTTGTTTTTTTATTGTCGATGCCATTCTAAACATCTGTAAAACAAAAAAAGCTATAAATTGTCGAGTTTACCTCTTTAATGTCTGCACCATCTGTGACATTTCTACTGTCTTACTCTTTAAAACAGAATCTGTCGAGAGAATCTCACATTTCATCCTAGTTTACGTCAGTTGACTTTAAACGACTTGGCGGTTCGTTTCGGGCCCAAACCCCGCCATCTCACTGCATTGTATCGTACCACACCGCATCACGTTGCTATTAATGTGGAAATCACAAAAGAAATGACTGACGTTTTTCAATCAAATCATTAAAAGAAACCAGACCTTTCAAATGGAAGGAGCTGCTTCGATTTCTGATGCATCTCTTTTGGAACAATTGCTTCGTACAAAAGGGTTTGGCAAGGGGGACAGAGTGGGGGGGGTCCTTTTATCTTTTACTTGTTTTTCAGTCATTAGACTGCGGCCATGCTGGGGCACCTCCTCGAGGAATTTTAGTCGAATGAATCGACCCCCAACCCATGCGTTTTAAACCTGGCTCATATTCTATCCTTCCCTTGTGTTGAATCGATACTTTATGGGAACGTAAATACACCGACATCGGCTGTCAATCCATGATGGGAAACAAACCCAACACTCACACATACGACGGGCTTCGTTCAATTTTCGTCTACCAAATCCATTCACAAGGCTTTGGTTGGCCTGTTGCTATAGTAGAAGGCACTTGCTCAAAGTGTCCCACAGTGGGACTGAACCTAAAACTATGTGGTTGGGAAGCAGATTTCTTACCACACAGTCGCGCCTGCGCCTACGGTTTAATCATGAAAGACCGATGGCTTGCATCTTTGCATTGCTGGTGTTGGGCTTTGTTTATTGTCGCTGAACAATCATTGCCTGATTCATCCTTAGCTGTAAATATGAGTTATGAATAGCTAAAGTAATAGACTTTATCAGGCGGTCGAGCCCGAGGCCCAGCACCAAACGATTGGATGTCTTTGGCTGAGTGGAGTCTGCAAAGAGAAGCAACGGAAAGCGAGAGAAGGTGGTGGTGGAGGAGGAGGAGGAGAGGAAGTGGAGGAAAGGGAAGAGGATAAAGAAGGGGGTAGGAGAAGGAAGAATGAAAGGAGAGGGAATAGAAGAAGAAGAAGAAGAAGAAGAAGAAGAAGAAGAAGAAGAAGAAGAAGAAGAAGAAGAAGAAGAAGAAGCTATATTATAATTTCCTCGTTTTCTTCCATAAGTCTCGGCGACTCTATGAAAGATCAAATGTGACGGCCCTCCTTCACTGATTAAGATTAGAATTATATTTAAGAAATTAATTCTGTTTAGATCGAATGTGATCGTTAAATCTAATGTTTTGAATATATTGATTAACTTTTTTCGTAGCTTTTGATAAATACTGTTCTTATAGTAATCCTAACGAGAAATTATTGTATATTAATAACAATTCGATTCACCTTAGTAAATACATATCTGCCACGTCTTCCGAAGTGGAATTTTTTCGTCGTGGTTTACATTATTAAAATGATGCAATAAAAGACATTGGCTTCAAAAACAGAGAGCATTACTTAAAGAACTGCACTAATATTCACAAAAACATAAAAAAGGTAGCTAAAAACTATACAGTATAATCCTATCTGTAGGTTAAATGTTGATTCTAATGTTATCAGGATTTTCTTAAACCTTATAAATAAGCATTTCCTTGTAGACCCTGCATATCACAATATCTTTAATAAAAATATCATTAAGGTAGGCTACAGATACA
>NC_142940.1:61213142-61215642 GCF_046866305.1 Octopus bimaculoides
GCAAATCCTGGCAAGGTCAACTTTGCATTTCAAGTTTTCGAGGTCGATAAAAAAGTAAATAATATAAAAAAAAAGTATCTGTCTTGTACTTCGGGTAGATTCTTCTTTTCATTGCTTTGTCTGTGTCTCTTTCTGCTCTGGAATAAATTGACTATGGTCAGACCTAGAGAGTAATACATTCCGCCAGGTCTAACAGAGTCCTTGTTCAAGCCCCTGGAATGATATGACAAGTCATAATACTTACACATCTGCGTATATTTTCAGAAAGGCGCAGGAGTGACTGTGTGGTAAGTAGCTTGCTTACCAACCGGGTTCATTCCCACTGCGTGGCACCTTGGGCAAGTGTCTTCTTCTAAAGCCTTGGGTCGACCAAAACCTTGTGAGTGGATTTGGGAGACGGAAACTGAAAGAAGCCCGTCGTATATATGTATATATATATATATATGTATGTACATATGTTTGTATGTCTGTGTTTGTCCCCCCAACATCGCTTGACAACCGATGCTGGTGTGTTTATGTCCCCGTAACTTAGCGGTTCGGCAAAAGAGACCGATAGAATAAGTACTAGGCATTCAAGTCCTGGGATCGATTTGCTCGACTAAAGGCGGTGCTCCAGCATGGCCGCAGTCATATGACTGAAACAAGTAAAAGAGTAAAAGAGTATCTTAGATTTTCTTTGAGGTTTGTCAAAAACGAAATTATCTTTTTACTCTAAAGAAATATTCTTCTGAGGAGAATGTTTCCATTCCAAATTGAAGGATTTCCTATTTTCATATTATGTTACCGACATTACTAATGGCCCTGAGAAACATATGGTATTGCCAATTACGACTTCTCTCCCTCTCTTTTTCTTTTCTTTCTTTTATCATTCTCCCTGTTGCTTTTAACTTTCATCTTTGAGTTAATATAATTAGCGCCAGTCATAAACGTGGATCAATTTTATCGTCTCTACGACTCCTGCGATCGTTCTGTCCTTCCCATGTTAGAAAAAAGAGTTCCTTGCTACATCAGGTTGACAATTAACAGCGCCCCCTGCCTGGTGGCGACCATAACAAGAATAATGCAGATCAAGGAACTTTCGTGGGAGAAGACGAAGGTGTCTCCCTGTTACGTTTCCTTGTACTACGTTTCTCTTTTAAAAGACCTGTCTTGTCGGTTGCAGGCAATTTTGAATGAGGGAGAAAGAGACAGATTGACAAAGAGGGAAAAGAATAATCAATCGTTCACTCGTAGTATGTAATTTATACTTTATGTGCCGACAGTGAAAAAAAATGAAACAAAATTTGAAGTCTTTAAAAATTCGTTTCTTTGTAAAAAAAAAAAATAATGCACACTTCTCTTCTATGATTCTTTCAACTCTGCTTCGGCAAGTCCATTGAAAAAGAGGCTTGGTGAGGAGGTCAGAATAAAGCAGAAACATGTCTAAAGTTATCTACTGTACTTGTTAAAAAATAAATAAAAGTAATATTAGTTATTAATTAATATTTCTTCTGTTTTTCCCCACCACACAATTATTTCCAATTAGCTTTTTAATACTCGCTACCTTAATTATGTTAACACTAACTGAACTAAACAAATGACGTCTTTGAATGATATAATTTCTAAATAAGTACCATTCGAATGCTGGGGTCGATATCATCGACTGTACATATGAAGGTGATGCACCAACGTTACCACAACTAATGAGTGAAGCCAGGTAGAGAAGAGGCTAAAATATGGTACGGAGTGTAAAGTTGATTCTAGACTCTGTCTAAGACTGCAAGGTTTATCGGAAGATGCGATTCACAAAGAAACCTCCAAAATATATTGATTTGGAGTAATATGAAGGATTGAATAGAATTTCAATATTAAGAAAAGAGCAAATGAGATCAAATATTGATTATTTTGTAATGGCATGAAGAGTTATATTTTATTGATTCTGTTTCAGCATACCCCGTATCACCCAGAGTGATGAAAAGCCTTCCTCAGATTTTGTTGATAATAATAATAATAATAATAATAATAATAATAATAATAATAATAATAATAATAATAATAATAATAATAATAATAATAATAATAATAATAATAATAATAGTAATAATAATAATAATAATAATAACATTATTATTATTATTATTAATAATAATAATGATAATAAATATTCTTTCTAATTTTGGCCAAACCAGCAATTTTGAGGGGAAGGGAACTCGAGTACATTGACCTCAGTACGCAACTGGTATTCATTTTATCGATCTCAAAATGATGAAAGACAAATCTGAGCTTAAAGAGGCGGAAGAAATTCTGCTAAGCATTTTGTTCGGCGTGCCATAATAATGGTCTCTAATTGACGGTGCAGGGTTTCGACAAAATTTGAACGCAAATTCTGGGAAAAACATTTCTTTCGGTGTTCTACCGATTCTATTAAAAAGCATGCCCTTAGAGAATCGGAAACATTGCTTTGCGATACTTCTTCCGGCATCAGACTGCACATTTCTGTTCTTATTCTGTTTTTTTTTTT
>NC_142940.1:61220642-61230642 GCF_046866305.1 Octopus bimaculoides
ATCATCCTTATTCATAAATAACATCTATAGCAAAAAAAAAAAAGAAAAAGAAAAAGGAAAAAAGAAAAAGAAAAAGGAAAAAAGAAAAAGAAAAAGGAAAAAAGAAAAAGAAAAAGGAAAAAAGAAAAAACGTCCAATGTGTCGTTGTTTGAGGTCTCTGGGTGAGACTTGGAACAGCTCGAATAAAATAAAGCAACAACGAAAATGATTGATAATAATAACAATAATAATAATAATAATAATAAGAAGAAGAAGAAGAAGAAGAAGAAGAAGAAGAAGAAGAAGAAGAAGAAGAAGAGGAGAAGAGGAAGAAGAAATATCAGAGCAATAGTCGAAATAACTGAAAGAAATCTAGAATAGAAAATGAAATTCAAAAGAGTTGCTTCGTTATTTTTGGAGGGCCTTTCGGTTTGCATTATATTTAGTCTTAGGCCTGTCAGCCATATTGTAATGGTTCGGAGTTTTTCTCGGCGCGCGAACGCACACAATAACATACACACGCACATAAACACACACACACGTATATATATATATATACTCAAAAAAGCACATGCACATATATGCATGTAAGTGTGTCTGTGTGTGTGCGTGTACGTATATATGCATATATTTGTAACGATATATATATATATATATATATATACTTACATAATATATATATATACATATACATATACACATGCATACATACACGCACTCATATAGACATACACACGCACACATACACACAAATACGCTCACAAACACACACAATCACACACACACACATACACATGCGCGCACGCACATATATATATATATATATATATATATATATATATATATATATATATATATATATATATATATATATATATATATATATATATATATATATATATATATATATATATATATATATATATATATATATATATATATATATATATTTATATATATTTATCACCCTGCTTCAGAAATGAATGTCACTCCTCTCTTCATATTTTCCTAACGTATTTTCTCTTCCTTCACCAAATTCTCTCTCTCTCTCTCTCTCTCTCTCTCTCTCTCTCTCTCTCTCTCCTTTTTTCTTTCATCCCTCTCTTTCTACTCTTCCCTTTCTATTACCGTTCTTGTCTTTCTTTTTCTTCTGTCGACGATCTAATTCTCTTTCTGCCTTGATTTATAAAATTGTATTCTTTTCTCATTTCAATTGCTTTTTATATTTCTCTATCCTAGTTTGGTAATTTATATGTATATATTTATCATTCACTCAATCAAACAATCATTCAATCAATCAAAATATCTATCTACACACACACACACATACATATATATATATATATATATATATATATATATATATATATATATATATATATATATATATATATATATATATATATATATATATATACATATATACATATATATATATATATATATATATATATATATATATATATATACATATATATACACATACATATATAGTATCAACAAAATAGGAGATGGTATATGTGTTTATATATATATATATATATATATATATTTTGACTGATTGAATGATTGTTTTATATATATATATAAATATATATCAAAATAAGCAACAAGGAAATCCAGAGGTAATACATTACGAGCGTTTCATGCAACTCCATGTAATTGAAAAATGCAATCATTACATCAATTTAAAATACAGGGCAATTCTCAGCTGCACAAAGACATAGAATTTAATTAAATTAGAACAGATGGACACATTAGTATAATTATACCTAAAATCTCCAAGAAGTTAAGGAGATAGACAAAGAACATGCTGTCTCCACTCCAGCATAGAATTTACTAAGTTATCAAGATGTACATTGTTACAGACTCTTCTTAACAATGGAATCATTCAACGCAATGCTAAAAGAACATGCCAAACAAGAGATAATGGAAACTCATTTCCTGGAACATTGAGTCACATCTAGATGGTAAGTGCATGGCTAATTCTATTATTAATGAGGCCAGCTGCACAGTGTTTCATATCGGCCTAACAGAAAATTAATATAAAAGCGACATAGGATTTTTTTTAAACACCGCCAAAAAGAAAATACAACATCATCTCGGAGCACATATGATCAAAATGATATGCCTGAGTTTAGCGAAGGAATAAGAGAAAATAAACAGGTAGAATACAAAGCAAGTGGGAATTTAGCGATCAAGCATGGCGACTATGTATGTATGTATGTATGTATGTATGTATGTACGTACGTGTATATATATATATATATATATATATATATATATATATATATATATATATATAGGGAGAATTCACAAAAAAACAACAGGCGAAGACAGGTGGTGTAGACAACAAATAGATGTATTAGTTTAACGCTCGGGAAGTGAAAAAGTCTGTATAGAGGGGTGGAGGCGACAGAGTCAAGAGCTGCCCCGGGGTGTCACTCATTCTAGCTAGGCCACTGACATAACAGGGTTTTGAAAGCGCTACCGCTCTGTTGGAAAAATTTCAAACTCAACTCACGGACTTTGGTAGTATGTTAGCGGACCCCAGGGTGGGAATCGCAGAGACTGTATGATAGCTGAAGCCTAAGAAATCAAACACAAATGGACCAAAAGGAGAAAAAAACAAGCAACAGCATCGGTAGTCATAGCAGCAGCAATAACAACAGCAGCAGCAGCAGCAGCAGCAGCAGCAACAGCAGCAGCAGCAACAGCAGCAGCAAGTGTATCACTAAGAGCCGTAATAAATGAAAAAAGAATTGTTCAACAGAAAAAGACATCAGCAACAAGAAGAATGACAAGAACACACAAAATACAAACACTTCAACAAAACTCTAACTATAATTAACAACAACAGCAACAATAGCAGCTACAAGAACAACCAAATACAACCACACGAACAACAATAACAACAATAAGGCAAACACGTAAAAGTAAAATGGCAGCGAAAATGATTTACAAGGTGTTGTTTTGTTGCTGTTATTTCAATTTTGTCGGTTTTTCTTTTCTTTTCAATATCTTGTCTTATAAAAACTAACAAATTTTGTCCGACATACTTTCGCAGGAACCAGCAAGAAACGGATGGCGCCATCTATCTACCTTTCAGAGATTGGGGGAGATTATGTGAGATTACTGGGAACTATGGTAGCATTGATCTGCTTCGATTTGTTTTCAGTATTCGACATAGCAAACGAGGAATTCTTGTTAGAATTGTTGTTAATGGCGGTGTTTATTCTTAGGTCTTCCTTCGTCGAGCAGATCTATGCTGAAAGACGTTCTAGCGATGCCCAGCCTAGTTTTTGCTCTGACAGATCATATTTAAGAGCATTTTTCAGTCTGGCTCATTTTTAAGACACTAAGATATGATGTGAGGGTTATTTAACTGCTATTTCCCGAAGGTTGAGTGTCGTGTTTTGTAGGCTTAGATTCCTCATTACTTCTTTGATATGCTATTGTTGGCATTGTTGTTCACTTTATCGTTGTTCTTTAGTAACAAGATACTTTTTACCGAGTAGATTCACCATGCAACATATTGCTGTGGTGACCATCAAATTATCAATTGTCTTTTTATAAAACGGTAGAATATGATTTAAGGCATAGTTAGTTGCTATCTTTAGCAGATAAGGTGACTTTATAGAAGCTTTCTCACTGCCCTGCTGAGTCCGTCGTACATAGTGGAAGTAAAAAGTAAAAAGAGGCGGAGATAAGACAAAAGACAGTGTACAGCAGTTAGTTTGTGAACATGTTTAGATGAACGTCTTGGGGCAGTGAACATGCTCACGTTCACTATTCTATTACATACAACTTGTAAACAAAAGCCCATATTAAACCCACTATTTGCAAATGATTAGTATCCTGATAGAAAGATAAGAAAGAATGTAGTCGGACCATATCAAGAAATCGAAAGCGAAAGTAGGTGAAAGAAGATGATGTAAAACAGAATTTGTGAAAGGTCACGAAAATGGCGGATTAGGTCGGATTTTTTGCTTGGGACATACAACTTCATAAAGCTACGGCTTTTCTTTACTTGAAACACCTCAGTCCTCTGCTAAAGTACAAACTCAACTCGTTCGTCCATGTAGCAGAGAAGATCTGGTGTCCTATGTTCCGATTCTTGTTCTTTGTCACTTTTACGGAATACATCGTATATCTCATTCCAAGCCAATTTCAGAGTTCCTATTTTCGGCAGTTTGCACATACTCGCCAGCAATTCGTTACGTCTATTTTCAGTGTTAAAACAGTGTTCTCTATAAATATTTGATGGATCCTAGAATTTTCATATCCTCATTACGAGAAATTGTTCTCTGTCTCTCCCACGTTTTCATTTTTTATATGTCGTCGTTTTTTTTAATCTTTTCGCAACGTTTCCTAATCGATAATTTTCATCACAGTTTATAGAACTTTAAAGCTAATAATAATAATGATAATAATAATGATAATAATAATAATAATAATAATAATAATAATAATAATAATAATAATAATAATAATGATAATTATTATTATTATTATTATTATTATTATTATTATTATTATTAATATCATTATTATTATTATTATTATTATTAATATCCAGATGCGGTACCAGACAGTGGCTCTCATGGCTTCTGATTTTATCTGATTGGAAGTGTTATCATGTACATTGTTTTGTCTTGTTATAAAAGATGGTCTACAGCAAATATTCTGCTCAATACCACAGATTTGCTTGTCAGTTGTTTGACCTTAACCAATTGAGCATGTCCCTTGGTGGCTGACGATATGTGCGTCTCTGATTACAAGCAGAAATCATGAGGGAGCGTCATAGCCATGTGTTGAGAGGAATTCTTTGGGGTTTGAATAATTCACCCTTGGAAACATGGGTGTTTTGCTCAACATCCTTAAACAAACCTTATTCAGGGACCTTTTGAGCGGGATGTGCTTCGCGATCTTGGGGAGAATTCTAACTGGTACCCACCTGCGTGGTCATGCGCTGTTTATTTTGATATGAGGTCACCTTGTCGTGCACATATGGTAGTGATGCATGTGCCTGGTGTACCCTTATCAAACGGGTAGTCATGATGGGCATAATGGGCTTCGTATATTTTACCCCAGTGTCACTTTGATGCCATGCACTGCTCTCTCACTCAATAATAATAATAATAATAATAATAATAATAATAAAAAGAAGAAGAAGAAGAAGAAGAAGAAGAAGAAGAAGAAGAAGAAGAAGAAGAAGAAGAAGAAGAAGAATGATAATAATAATAATAATAATAATAATAATAATAATAATAATAATAATAATAATAATAATAATAATGGACAAGAAACAATAAATCATATTATCTCTGGCTGCCCAGTCCTGGCTAAGAAGGAATATATTCACAGACACGACAGAACTGGGACCTATATACACTGGAAGCTATCCCAACACTATGGAATAACAACAGAAAAAAGATGGTATAAACACACGCCAGAAAAGGTCACAGAAAACGAGAAAGCAACCATACTCTGGGATATGCGAATACACACAGATAGAGAATTTAAGGCAAATAGACCAGATATAGTTGTCAAAGATCATGAAGGAAAAAAATGCTTTCTAATTGATGTATCAATACCAGCAGATGACAACGTCTCTCTAAAAGAAATGGAAAAACTTTCAAAATACAAAGACCTGGAAATAGAGGTAACTCGAATGTGGAATCTAAAAATAGAAACAATTCCTATTATAGTAGGTGCCTTAGGTATAATAAAAAAATATTCAGACAAATACATAACAAAAACACCAGGACTTACAAATATATATAACATACAGAAAATTGCACTACTGGGCACAGCACACATCCTACGCAAAACACTTTCAATACAGTAACCATAAGAGCACCACAGCAAACCACAGCACATACCCAAGGCGCACAGAGCTGCGCTCGGTAGTGAAGTGAAAGCACTTTATAAAAATAAAACTACTGAACAATAATAATATTAATGATAATAATAATAATAATAATTCTATTTGTTAAGTGCAACTGTTGCTTATGCTATTTACGATGTGGTTCGCTTAGTAAACACAGACGTAGAATGTTGCTGCTATTGTTGTTGTTGTTGTTGTTATTGCTCTTGTAGCTGCCAGACATTGCGCATAATCATTAAAATGTATAATGATATTGACTGGTTCTAGGAATTCTGCTGTAAATATTGGTTCAAGGAAATAAATGTGAAAGTCAATGCAGTGTGAAATCCATCCGTACATGTATACACACGTGCATGTATATATGTGTATGTATATGTGTGTGTGTGTGTATATACATATACATATGTGCATACGTGTGTATATACATGTACGTATGTATGTATCTATGCAGCTATCATCTAGCTAGCTAGCTTTTATCTGTCTCTCAATACATACATATCCGTCCATCCATCCATCCATCCATCCATGTACTCATTCGTCCACACACGCACGCACACATGTATGTATGCATGCAAGCATGTATGTATGTATGTATGTATGTAATAAACAGACATGAGCTTAGAAAAATAACTCAGAGTGGAAATGGTACGTATTTGAAGAACAGAAACAAATGCAGGTATATTAAATACCATACAACATAAATTCTTGATTTATTAACACTATCTCCACCTCTAGAGGAGAAGATGTCGCAGTTGATGAACAGCAATTGCGGCCTCATCCATATGAAAAGGGGTGACAATTTCAAGATTCAAATATTCTCAGCTTCTAATTTTTCTTACTGTATAAAGAAAGAGGTTAAATCTATCAAACTTATAGCCGTATTGCAAAGTATTATCATTAACGTTAATTTTAAGTTTTATCAAAAATGCCACGGGAGGCAAATCCGAAATCCAAATTAAATTAATGGTGTAAAGATTTATATTTATTTGAGTATAAAATAGGTCATTTAATTTTATTGTTTTTGTGATCAATAATAATGTTTGATTATGTTTATATGTTATTTATATTAATTAAATGATGGTAATAGTAATTTTTAATATGTCGTATAATACTTGTAATAATATTTTAAAATTAAATTCGTTACCGTTGTTTACAATCTTATTTCATATCCCATCAAGATCAACTTTGTTTTTTTATCCCTCTGAGGTCCATAAAATTTGGTATCACTCAAATACTGAGTCGATGGCGGTAATAAACTTTAGATCCTGAAAAATGTGGTCTTGTGCCTAAATTAGAAATAATGGCATCAAATTTTGGCACCAGGCCGGAAAATTTTAAGAGGGGGGTAAATCGATTACATCGACCGCAGTATTTAACTGGTACTTATCTTATCGACTCTGAACAGATGAAAGGCAAAGTCGACCTCGGCGAAATTTGAACCCAGGACGTAAAGATGAGCTAAATGCCGCCAAGCATTCGGCGTGCTAGCGATTCTGCCAGCTCGCTGCCTTCAATAGACATCAGCTTCAAATATATTCGGGTAGATTCTTATAAATTTACGTCTTTGTTTTTCTAATCAAAAGAAATATTTTAATTAACGTCTGTTGTACTGTATGATTTGCTATCTTGCTTGAAGGCATATTTAGTACATGATCAATAAATGATGATCAATAAATAATGTCAACGGTTGTCTAATCAGCGCCGAAGACGAAGTAGCAAGATGCGGGCTGCAGAAAACTACGGCAACGCTTCTGGGCTTAATGGAGAATTCACTTGCAACATTTTGAAGCTCTTGTGGGAGCCTAAAACGTGAGGGTCACAGCTGCCATTTCTTGTTTCGGTAAGAACCCGGTACCAATATTTCAGGCAATTGAGGTGGCGAACTGGCAGAATCGTTAGCAAACGGAAAAAAGTTTAGCGACATTTTGTCCGTCTTGACGATCTGAGATCAAATCCCGTCGAAGTCAACTTTATCGTTCCTCTTTTTAGAGTCGATGAAAGATGTACCAGTTGAGCATTGGGGCGCTGAACTTGTTGCCCTTGTGCCAAAATTTGAAAAACAATATTTCAGACGATTGTTAGGGGAGTGTTACCTATACTAAATGTAAGATGAGATCAGGACGTGCCGGTTTCAAATCTTTGTTGCTGAAATTTTCGCTTCATTTGTGTTATTCAAAGATAAAACGACTTGTGCGTGTGTGTACGCATGCGTGTGTTTGAGTGTGTTTAAAAACCTTGTAAGAAATACGACGTCAAAAAAAGGACCTCAAACGTCCTCCAATAATGGACATTCCGACATAACTACCGCTAATGTGCTGAGGCTTTGGTAGCCAACCGATTTCAAGATGGCAGTAGTTATGTAACGCAAAGTCATCTGGCTTGCTTGTGCTCTCTTCTTTTCTCACTCAACCTACGTGAATAAGGCCCTCCTTACAGAGTCTTTTAACTTTTTATCTTTTATTTCTTTCAGTCATTAGACTGCGGCCATGCTGGGGCACACCGCCTTGAAGAATTTTGTTTGAAAAAAAATCGACTTGCATTTTAAACCAGGTATTCATTGTATCGGTCTCTTTTGGCGAACCGCTGCTAAGCTACGGCGACGTAAACACAGCGACACCAGTTTTCAGGTGGTGGCGGGTACAAACACACACACATTCAACGGTTTTCTATCAGTTTCCGTCCATCAAGTCCACTCAAAAGGCTTTGGTCTGCCCGAGGCTATTGGAGATGACGCTTACCATGAGTGCCACTCAATGGGACTGAATCCCGAACCAACCGCCACAGCAACGCCCACACACACACACACACACACACACACACACACACGCATATATATAGATATATATACATACACACACACGCATATATATAGATATATATATACATACACACATATATTTATACATAAAAATCACATGTATGCGCACACAAACATCTAACCATGTATGAACATATACATGTGTGTGTGTTGATGGCGATGAACGAAGCTGGGTACATGTGGCAGTCAGAAGGACTGGTGCAAGCTTTGAACAATTCCATTAAAGCCCAAAAGCCAAGATAGAACTCGACATAAATGGCTACATATGTATTAATTCGAAAGAAACGTTCCTATTTATTGACTTACTCTCATCTACAAGAACCAAATGGCCACGAAGAGTTCCTACAACACTATACAACTGTTACATTTATTCCTATTTTTGTGTTTTAATATTTATGTTAGTTTTTTATTACTTTTATTTCCGCATTCATTTATTTCTGTATTTATTTATTCATGTTTATGTTTCTTTCTCAGCCCCCACCCCCCGCCTCCCGTGTGATATTATTTCTTTCGGTTGCTATCACATTTTAATTGTTGTTGTTTTTCTTCTAGTCGTTATTGTTGTTGTTGTTGTTTCTTTTGCTGCAACTGATGTCGTCGTAGTTGTTACTGTTGCTGATACTGTTTTTGCTGCTAATTTTAGCTGATTCTGTTGCTGCTGTGCGTTTTAGATGTTCTAGAAACTGTTGTTTATGCTGTTGTCTTTTTTACTGCTGCTGCAGATGTTTTTGCTGATGTTGTTAAATGTTGTTGATGTTGCTCTTTTCGTTCCCCAAAACATCAAAACGAAAACCTCAAAAAAAAAATAAAACATACAAAACGATCACACTCACACACACACACACACAAATACGCGTGGTAGCTCTCTCACACACACACTGTAAAGAAAAGCCCCCAACCCCAAAACAGATACAGTACATCCAGTGAAAATAAGGTTTTATATTGGAATATTATTGTTTCATTGAGGAATGAGGAAAGCATACTAAGATAAAATGAAACATGATAAAATAATACATAGGTATGTATGTATCTATGTGTGTGTGTGTGTGTGTGTGTGTGTGCGTGTGCGTGTGTGTGCTTGCTTATTTGCATGCATGTAAGTATGGCTAAATAAATGTATGTGAATATATGTATGTGCGTGCGCATATATATATATGTATATGCATATATATACATATATACATATACATATATATATATATACACACACATATATACACATATATATGCATATATATATATATTTAGATATATATATATATATATATACATATGCATATATATATATATATATATATATATATATATATATA
>NC_142940.1:61235642-61238142 GCF_046866305.1 Octopus bimaculoides
ATATTTAATGGAAATATGACCAGGCCACAGAGAACAAAGAACAAAATCTGTCAATATGTTTTATCAAACGCAATGTGTCCAACAAAATATGTTTCGCCTGGAGGGACGTCAGATTCTCATTGTTTTTAATAAAACTTACACAGTCACTCACACTCAAGCTCACACACATAAATAGATATATTATTATAAGTTTCTCTCTGGCAATACTTTATAAATCGGAGTTATACAGAAGGTTTTCCGCAACAGTGATCATACAGACAAAAAAGAAAAAAAAACTATGAAGCGATATTTCTTTTGATGAGATGTTTATGAAAGTTGTTAAAAATATTTCAACCATTAATCTTCCTTCAAGAACACAGAAAGGATGAACGAAACTAAATTATAAAATCTATCAGTACGTCGAAAGAATGAGGTATGCGCACGACATAATATGGAAGACCAAAAGATCTAAACCATGAAGATAAAGCGCAAAAGCCTGTGGAGTATGTACATCAGAGAAAAGTATTATACTCATCAACCTCTTAATATGGTAGTTATTTTAAATCAAATCAGAGATTTTCAATAAACGACGTCACTTAGAGAAATATCTGATGAAAAATAAGCTGGAAAGATATAGCAACACTTGACGGAATCATTTCATATATAGTCATTCAGTAAGAGTGATAACACGAGTAATTCCCTCTTTGTTTAATACTTTGGTTATAAACATTAGTCTTTGACTTTTTTCTCAATACCTCAAAAAGATCCTTCACTTCCGCATTCTTTGTTACTGCTGTTTCAACCATTAATTCCAGCTAGAATGATCAGGAATTCGACTTCTTTCTCTTTCCCATCGACTCGCAGTTCTTGTTTTAGAAACAAGACTTTTTTCAAAGATTATGCACATTACTTTTATATTTATAGTTACGTATTTAGGGTTGTACAATGGGCAAATGTGTTTGAAAGTTGTGGTTTCTTTGGTTTGTTTGTTTGTTCCCAAAAAACACTTATTTTAGTGCTGTTGCCACTGCCGGATTGAATGGTACTGTCCAGGTGTCGAAACCATAATGATATCCGTGGGGCAGCTGATGATGGAGATATGTTGGATTGTTGGTATGGCTGTTTTTGTTTATGTGGATTAGTATTATTGGATTGTTGGTATGGCTGTGGAATGCTTAAAGGTATTTCGTCTGTCTTTATGCTCTGAGTTCAAATTCCATCGAGGTCGACTTTACCTTTCATCCTTTCGGAGTCGATAAATTAAGTACCAGTTACGCACTGGGGTTGATGTAATCAACTTAATTTCTTTGTCTGTCCTTGTTTGTCCCCTCTATGTTTAGGCCCCTGTGGGCAATAAAGAAATAATTATAACACATCCTTTTGATATACATGCATATACAAACACGCATACATACTCAAATATACACATGTATGTGGGTGTATGTGTGTATGTGTATGTATATATGTCTACACAAACATACATACGTACACACACACTTTGCCCTAGCAAGACCACAGTTCAACAAATGAAACCTGTTCTGATAGCGTAGTGGCTGACGAGACGGAATCTGCCGCAAACATGACAATGTCAGACAACTGCAGATTTTAAATAAGCAACTTTAACGTTTCGCCGTTTCATTATAAGTGGAATTCACTGAAATGAACTCCTTTGCTTATTTTAGTTGTTCAAAATACCCTTCTTTCTGATCATTACGATAGTGAAACGTTTGAAATAGGAAGAATGACAGTTTTGTTATCCGTTCTTGTTTTGTATTTTCTGCCGGCAAACAGCAACTGTTTATCTGATATCAAAGCGAACATGTTATCATAAATGAGATTTTAGTTGAAGAATTGAATGGTGGGTGTGGAAAGATTCCTTTATCTCTGCCTTTTCCTGTTGTATTCTATTCTATCTCGATTTGTTGCATCTCTGGAAGATTGGTCTTTTGCTTAAAAGATTGGCACTACAGAGACGGAACAAAGCAGAGAGGCTTGGGAGGCGAAGAAAAAGAAGAGGCTGAGAGAAAGAGAGAAAGAGAGAGAGAGAGAGAGAGAGAGTGTGTGTGTGTGTGACAGCGAGAGGAGAAATACGGAGGAAGGGTGTGAAAATGTGTTTATACGCACACACATACACACATATACCCACACATTCGTATAAGTGCATATGCGCGAAACAGAGAAAGATGCGATGAAAGTGTGTGTGTGTGTGTGCGTATGCGCGCGATAGAGTGAGTGAGAGAGAAAGAGAGAAAGAGTGTGTGTAATCAGAAAAGAGAGATAGTGTGAGCGAAAAGCGATGAGATGAAGGGAGGATATTTGAAAACGTTGATTGCCAAGTTGCAGACGATTTCTCTCCACAGCAGACGATTTATAATTGCAAGATATTTTAGTGTTTAGTATTTTAGTTTAAACGCACGGTTAACAAAATATAAAACCATAAATAAATATTTAATTCTGGTTTGTTTATCATACGTACATATACCTACATAATAAAAAGAATAAAGATATAGATTCAACTGTT
>NC_142940.1:61243142-61275642 GCF_046866305.1 Octopus bimaculoides
AAACATAAAAAAATACAACAAAAACATATATTATTGCTCAGCACCTCATGTTGTATTTTTCTTTGCTATTTATGTACATTTATATTCCTATATACTCTTCTTTCGTTCAATTTTCAGTTACTCATTCCTTGGATATTAAAGCTGCCTTACCGATGGGGGTATTTTTATCCATTACTTCTTCCATTTATCTACCCCCTTCACTTCGACATCCGCTGAATTCTGCCGCTAGAAATATTTCTCTCCGTTCTTCACCTTTTAAAGCTCAGCACATTTCAGTTCGTGAAATTAACATACTTTTCAAACCTGGTCCCGTGAATATTACGGGAAGACTATCCAAATGGAAAATATGTTATTCATTCATTTTCTTTCCATATTAAAAAAAAAAAAAAGTAAGCCGTTTGTAATATTTTCACTGTTACTCATATTTGTTTAGCAAAAACAACTCGGGTTTTTTTTTCAGTTTCCATTTGCCAAATCCACTCACAAAGCTTTGGCCGGCCCGAAGCTATAGCAGAAGACACCTACCCAAGGTGCCACACACAGGCAGTAGGACCGAAACCAGAACCATGTGTTTGGGAAGCAGACTTCTTACCACACAGCCACGCGTGCACCTTTGTGGAATATTCAGAAATAGAACCGATCACTGAAATAATCAAAGCTAGACCGACACGAAGATTTATTCTGTACAAAATCTATTCGTGGAGCAAATATTCATACGACACCAGTTGGTTATTGGCAGATGGAAAACCGAAAGATGTGGCGATTTCTACTTCATGTAATTAAAACGATCGTAAAATGGCTGTAAACTTTCAAACAGGGCATCACCGATACTCTTATATAGAATGCTTTATTTAATGGTTTACACAAACATCGCATTAAAGTTTACATGACATTTGATCTACCGACAAACATGCCCCCCCCCCCCCCACACACATATATACACAAGCTTACTCACTTGCATAAACAACCAATATATGACAGATAGGAGCCATACACGATCTGCTAGAAATAATAGTCGAATTTCTCTCAAATCACGATTTAACATTCTTTTTAAAAATGCAGGACATACCGGACAGATAAATGTTGTCTTCGATACACTGTTTGAAAATCAGACTGGATGGTCACAAGTGAAATGTTTTGTCGATAGGTCCAGGGTTAAACAATTACTACAACAATTATATAAACAAAGGTTGAAACAACAAATAAGATGTAATTAATATAAGAAAGAGAGAATGGGTGATGTTCATGCCTTTTTTGTGAGTGAAAAGGAATGATTTTTAGATAGGAATTGAAACCGTGACCGAAGATTCGGCATTTGGGTAATTTATTTAGAACTCATTAGGGTTGCTGCACGTAATTTGAATATGTATTTCGTTATTTTGGTCAAAATTCAACACACACTCACGCATAAATGTATACATACACACACTCATACGTACATGCATACATATATACATGCATGCGTACATGCAGAGAGATAGGGAGGTAGAGATAGAGAGATATCGTGTGAGAGAGAGAGAGAGAGAGAGAGAGAGAATGTACCTGTATGAGGGAGAAATTGGCATCCATACTGACGCACCCACATACATACACACACAAACATACAATCCTGAGAGATGAAGATAGAGGGAGGAAGAGAGTGAGAGGGGGAGGTAGAGAAATTAATGATAGGTAGTCAAAACGATCCAAATGTGTGTGTGTGTGTGTGTGTGTGTGTGTGTGTGTGTGTGTGTGTAAGAGAGAGGTAGAGATAGAGAGTGAAAGACAGAAAAATATATAAATAGACAATGCTGAAAGGTGGAGAGGAAAAGGACAGAGAGAGAGAGAGAGAGAGAGAGAGGGACAGAAAAATATATAAATAGACAATGCTGAAAGGTGGAGAGGAAAAGGAAAGAGAGAGAGAGAGAGAGAGAGAGAGAAATATATAAATAGACAATGCTGAAAGGTGGAGAGGAAAAGGAAAGAGAGGAGAGAGAGAGAGAGAGAGAGAGAGAGTGAAAGACAGAAAAATATATAAATAGACAATGCTGAAAGGTGGAGAGGAAAAGGAAAGAGAGAGAGAGAGAGAGAGAGAGAGAGAGAGAGAGAGAGAGAGTGAAAGACAGAAAAATATATAAATAGACAATGCTGAAAGGTGGAGAGGAAAAGGAAAGAGAGAGAGAGAGAGAGAGAGTGAAAGACAGAAAAAATATATAAATAGACAATGCTGAAAGGTGGAGAGGAAAAGGAAAGAGAGAGAGAGAGAGAGAGAGAGAGAGAGAGAGAGAGACAGAGCGCTGTGGAGTGGTGGTGGTGGTGGTTGTTGAGGGGCGAGGGGAGGTAGAAGGACTAATTGTTGCCTGAAGCATCTGTAGGAATCGAACCAATAGATTCGTTAGAAAGTCTTCAGATCATTAACTTAGTAAATTTTTTTATGGAGAGAAGAGGTGGGAGAGAGATAGAATACAGGCGGGGGGGAGGGAGACAAAGTTATGCATATATATATATATATATAGATGGATAGGGGGAGAGGGAGAGAGAGAGAGAGAGAGGGAGAGAGGGAGAAAGAAGTATTTGTAATTTGTCATTTGTTTTAGTCCTACTCTCTCTCCCTCCCTCTCTCTCTCTCTCTCTCTCTCTCTCCCTCTCTCTCTCTCTCTCTCTCTCTCTCTCTCCTCTCTCTCTCTCTTTCTCTCTCTCTCAATTGCTCTCAGCTATAAGCCAGGTTACTGAGATAATCTGTAACGATATCAGCTTGATTTAGAAGTTATATTCGAATGCGATACGACCAGAATATTTATGCCATTTAAAATTGTTTTCATCAACCTCCATTGAAGCGAGAGAAAGCAAAAGGAAAGCTGGTCGGTCGGTGTGTCGGTAGGTCGGTCCGTCGGTCCGTCGGTCGGTCGGTCGGTCGGTCGGTCGGTGGGTTTGTCTGTCGGTCACTGTGTTGGTGTCTGTGGGTGTAGTGGTCGGTAGGTCAGTATGCCGTTTTAAAGTAAATGGATCTACGTCGGTTCTCATCTGAACGATGAGAATTTCAATCGTTTGTTCGACAGTCCGACCAACTCATCGCTGTAGCGTGTCAGTGGCCGAGTATCCCACAAACGTGTGTACTGGTTTATGTAAAACTTGGAGCAGAACCAAACTGAGGCAATGTGGGACAAAGATTCACATCTGAATTGGATGGTTGACCCGTCCGAGAGTTTGGCTTCGGTCTACTCGAGGTTGTGAGGAGCGACACTTGCCAAAGCTACCACGCATCGAGATCGTTAATGGGATCTTGTGATTATAAAGCAAGCCTCTTAACCATTTCGCCATCTTGTGTTTGTAGTAATCCAATGTCAAATCAAAACGACGCCATCATCACCAGCATCTTCATTGCCATCATTGTTATAACTTAACCTTTCATCCATCACCGCCACCGTTGCCTTCATCTCCATAACAGTCACCATTGTCTTTACCATTACCATCATCATCATCACAGGCGCAGGCGTGGCGGGACGGTAAGAAGCTTGCTCCCCAACCACATGGTTCCGGGTTCAGTCCCACTGCGTGGTACTTTGGGCAAATGCCTTCTACTATATAGTCCCGGGGCAACGTAAGCTTTAAGAGTTAACTTGGCTGACAGAAGATCAAAAAGAAGCGCACGTGTTCCCCATGTCCGGCAAAAATGCTAGGTTTAAAGATAATGTACTGGGGTTCATTCATATGACTAAAATTCCTCAATGTGGTATCCCAGTATGGCTGAAGTCCAATGACTGAAACCAGTAAAGGATAAAAAGATAACATCATTCTTTTCTACTCTAGGCCCCCGAAATTTTGGGAGAGGGGGTCAGTCGATTAGATCGACTCCAGTACGCAACTGGTACTTAATTTATCGACCACTTAATTTATAGACAGAGAGCATCACTGGAAAATACGAAAACTAAAAGAAGCAGCACATATGCTAGGACACAACAACCTCCTAAGCAGACCGAGTGCAGATATGAGTAACCTATGGGAACCGGTATTAAGGAAGGAAGGATAGGAGAATATTAGATTTATAAGCCCTAAAATTCACTCCATAATTGCCCACGGGCAATATATATATATATATATATATATATATATACACACAAACACACACACACACACACACACATATATATATATAACTATATATATATATACACACACACACACACTCACACACATATATATACGTGTACGCACACATGCATATCTATTTATCTACATGTTTACATTTATGTATATGTACATATATATATGTACTGGTGAGCGTGTGTATATGGACATTATCGTCTGCCATACCCTGGGTTTAAAGTAAAACAGTCGCAATATCACCTAGCTGAATCCATCACACATTACAAGACGTGCATCACGGAATGTTCCACGAAGATACAAATGGCAACAGAGCCGTCACTACTTGAAGGCAGTATGCAAACACCATCGTAGTCGCAGAGATAGTTTTAACAATCTTTAAGGACTAAAGAACTATTTCACCCTACTCTTCCTTTACCTTATTCGTCTTCCCACCCCATCGCATTCCTCTCCTCCTCCTCCTCCTCCTCCTCCTCCTCCTCCTCCTCCTCCTCCTCACCTTCTGTTCCTCTCCTCCTTAGACTAAACACTCGACTCATCTGAAGCTTAGCTTCCACTCTACAGCGTCTGTCTTATAAGCGACTTAAGACTGATAAAGTACGTTAAACCAACGGATTTTGGGATAATGGCAGGCTAGAGTAGTGGGATTAAGAAACGGCAAAGTTTGGGTACTTTTCTCTCACTTTATATTTGTGTGTCTCTGTTCCTGTACGCTATTTTGTGTATGTGTGTGCATCTCTACAGTTGCATATGTATGTATGTGTGTGTGTATGCGTGCGTGTGTGTGTACGTGTCACTTTTTTTTTACGTAGGTTTGGATTTGTTTAACAAAACCGTTTCTTTAACACACACCTATGTACACATATAAAGATGAAACAGAAGCAAGAATCAAAAAAACTAATGTCTGTTTGATCTACTCGACTATTCGTAATTACAGTTATCCATCAATGGGTTGTTATTTCCACTTGTGTTTCATCCTTCTCACACTGTTTTAATAGTCGTAAGTCTGTGAGAATAAATATATCAAAACTGGGTTTTTTCTTTACACTCACTGGTGAAACAGACTGTAACATGAGACGTTTATATTTTCCACTTGACTCTCCATAAATACATCCATCAATAACATTTACTAACTAGATCACATAAAATAGATGTAGCTTATAGAAGAGGTTATTATGTTATTACTGTAGATTTCTAGCCTAACAGAAGGCCTTACGTCTGAAGGAACTGGCTATCAAAGAGTGAATCGAAACCACGTGGAGGAGGATATTTTAACAAAAGTTTGTTTCTTCCTCTTTCAACTGGTTCTATAAATACCACCTTTGGATCAGTTGTAACCCGCGAAGCCATTTATTTCCAAGTAATTGAGGGTCTGAGCCAACATTTTACCAACTCACCACCTCATTTCACATCAATAAACAAAGCAAAGGGGAAAAAGTGCAAACTGCTTAGAATAAATGGCCTTAGCATCTGACCTCCAAAGAATGAAGCGTGCCTCTTCAGGCGTCAATAATAACCGGCCTGAGGCTATAGTAGAAGACACTTGCCCAAGGTGCCACACAGTGGCACTGAACCCGGAACCATGTGGTTGGTAAGGAAACTACTTACCACACAGCCACTCCTACGCCTGGTAGTATAAATCTATTTTCGCTTTTCATATGATTTTGCTAGTTTACTTCCATAAGATTCTACTTTGATTGTGGGATAGGTTATAAGAACAACATATGAATACTATATTATTCTATACACTAATGTCCAACAGAACAAGGTGCGCCACCAGCCTTTGAAATTCGCAATGAGATGTAATTCCATTAATCAGATTAGGAATGAATTATTGAAGTTTGTTGCATCGTACTTAATATACAAATAAATGTTTGTAACTAATTAATCTCACATATACAACGAGGAAAGGGAAAAGAGCACATACACGACTCGATGGTTAATATTGGTTTTAAATTTTGATACAAGGCCAGCAATTTCGGGGAAGGGGTTTTAAGTCGATTTCATTGCTCAAGGGGTAGTTGTTATATCATCAACTCTGAAAAGACGAAAAGCAAAAGTCAACCTCAACGGATTTTGAACTCAGAACGTAGAGATGGACAAAATGCCGCTAAGCACTTTGCTCGGCATACTAACGATTCTGCCAGCTCTCACTGCTTTCTCAACGATTAATATTAATTTTATCTGATCTTGACAAACACGGGCGACTACTCCGGACATGTTTCGCTCTTATGCGACATCCTTAATGATACATAACGATCTCCTTGGCGGATTAGTGATAAGAGAATCGCTATATTGATATACGATAATGCGCAACAAATATGAATAAACCGCTAAAATCATATCAGCCATAATAAGAGCCAGTTTAAAAATTCTTCTTAATGCTTCACGATCTGTTTTGTTGTTTTTCTTTTATTGTCACTCATGTTATTCTTTGACCGTTTCTTTGCATTATTGTTTTATGGATTTTTATCATCAAACTTTTTCAAATTCCAGTTTCTAATCATCTCTGATACGTTTTTGTTTTTTCTAGCAACAAAACAAACTTTATTTATTCATTTAGAAATTATAACTACCAAGTATTACAATGCAACTAATAGTGTTCTACACACCTCTTCACTCCAAGATATCCGTTTGTTTCTTTATTCATTTATTTATTCGTTTATTTTATCCTATGATAGACTTACACCTGTTCATATATTGCATGTTCCCATGATATTGCTTACTGATTATGACAATATTATTAGCAAAATGTTTATTTGCCAGAAAACTCGTTCGTCCATTCATAAGCATTTTTCTTCTCATGTCGTCAATCATTGTCAACGACCGCTGCTCTCTCAATTTTTCTTCTCATTTATTTTTTTCGTATTTTACTTTTTTATTAAGTGTATTGTCGTAGCTAACGTTCATGGCTCTTACTATTTGTTGGTATTTTATCATATTTTCTACTTTGTACCACATTTAGCAAACAATACAGCGTCGATCCTTACAGGTTTTCCAACGAGACATTCACAAGTTCATTGCATTTCTAACAATATGAGTGACAAGGAAATATATACACAACTCAAGCGGAACAAATATTGTAAGGGACAGCGGCCGAAAGCACCGATTTATCTTTCTCGTCACATTTTTGCCAATATATTGCTGAAAGATACATACATACATACATACATACATGCATATATACATACAAACAGGGTGGTTGTCAACTTGTAGACGAGAGTATGACCATCACTGACCAACTATTTTATCCAAGATGTTGAAGAAAATGAGTGTCAGCAATGCTCATGCCGAATTATCGGAGAATTCTGATATTTGCAGCAAAACAATTTTTCGGATAGAGAAAATTCGTGAAATTTTTAAGGTATGAGAGAATATCAGTTTAATGTCTGCCCATCCACGGCAACAACAACACTTCGTCGTATAACTTCATGCTGATGATTTCGTACCTAATTGATTTATTAAATAAATTTCAAATTTTGAATTAAAGCCACTGGCATCTTGCATAAAAAATAAATTAGTTGTTGACGAAATTTTAAATATCGTGTTCCAGTTTCGTCTCTGATCAATGAAAACTTTTCATCTAACGACATGATGGGTTTTTCTCTGCAACGTTTTATAAGATGAATACGAAATCGCTATTAAGTTGGCGAATAGGGAGACAAATATATTTTACTCCCACGATCTCTTTGTGAAGTTTGTTTCCATCATTGCTCCGATCTTAAATGAAAAATTTCTTTTGATTCTTACTGATCAAAAGAGCAAGTAACATTGCAACAAGACCAACTGCTGAGAGAATAAATAGAAGAAACGGTAAATATCGAACATTTTATACTAAAGTGACAAAAGTAATACCTCTGTCTATCACATTATGTTACACACATACACACACTCACACGCACACACTCACACGCACACATGCACACAGGTGTTCACACACTGTCATGTGTACAAATATATACACACATATCAATGTTATGTATACAGGCATAAGAACATTTATCTATTTATACATATATGTAGGCATACGTATCATATTTCTATTTATGCGTGTACGTACATCCATACGCACATACATGCTTCTTTCTGTCAATTTTGTAAACCGAGATGATTTCATGAAAGCGTTTTCGGATTATTATTGTTGTTGTTGTTGTTGTTTTCAAAGTTCTAGCAAGAAAAGGGTAGGGAAAGACATATTACCAAAGAACATAAAGATTTCATTATTTATTTATTTATTTATTTATTTATTTATTCTTTTATCTATTTATTTAGCTTTCAGCAAATCTTTTGCTAAGATCTTAGTCATCGATATTTTTTATTGAAAATATATTAATAATAATAATGAAAATAATAATAATAATAATAATAATAATAATAATAATAATAATAATAATAATAATAATAACAACAACAACAACAACAACAACAACAACTGTAATAAATAAGTAAATAAGTAAATGAATAAATAAATAAATGTAAAAACAAGATCAAGCACAATAAAAAAAAGAAACGAAACGAGACACCGTTGCCAAAAGCTTTAGATTCTCACTGCCACGTCGAATTACTTTCAACAGATATGAAAAGAAAAAAAAAAAGAAAATCAGCCAAAGAAATAATATTACAATACGACCTGCTATATATATATATATATATATATATACACCTATATATGTGTGTGTGTATAATTGTATATATATATATATATATATATATATATATATATATATATATATATATATATATATACACATATATATGTGTGTGTGTATTGTATATATATATATATATGTGTGTGTGTATGTGTGTATATATATGTATGTATGTATGTATTGAAATATTTATATAAATATATATGTATATGTATATACATAATTGTGTGTCTATATTTATGTATGTATATGCGGGTGTGTATATATGCAGATATTTATGAGAGTGTGTGAGTATGTCTATATTAAATGTATGTGTGTCAATGTCTGTGAAAGATGTTCATATCTTCCTAATCGATCGTGTCTATTTGCTTCGCTGTGATTTATTTTATTGTATTTTCCATCTGTTATAAACAAACACACACACACACACACACACACACACACACACACACATGCATAGATACATACGTATGCACACACATGCGTGCACATACACACAGACATACAAACCTACAGACATACTGACATACATGCAACAGACTGCCAATCACAGCGTCATGCTGAATTTCTTTAACGTGGCAACCATTTTAAATATTCCATCTATCAATGCTCTCTTTAACTTGCTGACTGGCAAATTTTATAGAGAATTAAACAAAAAAAATGAAGTCGAAATTTGAAAATACAAAATCGGTATCAAACTAAATAATACAAACAACAGAATAAATAAAATTTTTGAACAATTTAAGCACAGTAAAAGAGTTTGATACCTACGTCTCTACGTAATATCAATATAAATACATATGTATATATATATATATATATGTATATATATATATATGTATATATATTTATGCATTACTTTCAAAATCAATCGATATTGAAATTCCTCCAGCACCCCAATTTTACCAACCTTTCATTACATATTAAACGCGTTCCTTGTCTCTGCCTGCAGATCATTTATTTATATTTAACATGGTTTCGGTTAGCTTACTTCTGTTGTCTCGTTATTACATTTTCTAATACTTTAATTATACCTCTCCACCAACTGCTTCCACTTCTTATACAAATACACTCACACACATGTGCATATATTTATACGTTGGCTTCTCCCGCCGAAGACAATGGATGAACGTTCAGCTTTTACCGAACTGGTTTGATTATAACGATCAAACGTCCGTGCTGCACATTTGCTCATTCGCTCCATCAAATCCTCGTTGCCTGAACAGGAACAGGTGCACGGTATGCCACACGTCGGGTGCCGAACTGATCGCAGATCAACGTGAAATGAAGTGTTTTGCAACCTCTTAGATAACGATCTGCGTTGGGTCGTGCCAAGTACAACACTAACAACACCAACAACTTCCACCTTTGTGCTCTACAATCGTCCCTCTATCTAGGTCCTCGAACTTCTCAGTTCTCTCGGCTCCCTTAACCTTCCCTGTTGAGTCGATAAAATGAAATACCAGTCAAGAAGTGGAATGGATTTAATATGCTATCACCCACCCCTCTCCTGAACAGCAAGCCTTCAGCCTATCTTGGACGCAATGATTACATGTGGCATCATAATAAAGGAATCAAGTGCTGAAAGTTTCCCCGTGTTGCATTTACCAAACTATTTAAGTGCAGCGCAAGAAGCTTTTGGTCTTTGTGTAGCTCAGGTAGCTTTGCAGCCAATAACATACACAAACACACACTCACACATGCACACACACGTGCGCGCGCGCACACGTGTGTTTGTGTGTGTGTGTGTGTGGTTCAATGTATGTATATACATATACATGTGAAAGTGTATAAATATATATATATTTTTAAATCTTATATATGATATATATATAAATGCATATATGTAAACGCATAAATATATGTTTATGTGTGTCCCCCCCATACCCACCTTCCCCTCTCTCAATCCACCTTCCCTCTCTTATACCCACCCTCTCTCCTCTCTTCCTCTCCCCTCCCATACCCAACTTCCCCCTCTCTTACATCCACCTTCCCCTTCCCCCTTCATCGTCAACACCCCCTCATAAGCTCATCCCACCACACCCCAACACACTCCTACTCTACCTTCCCACTCCACCCCATCCAATTCCTTACACCCACCACCCACCCCTACCCACATACCCCACCCTACCCACATACCCCACCCTACCCACAGACCCCTACCTCTACCCCACCCTCAGCCTAACCCACACTCCACCCATGCCTTCCCCACCTCCCAATACCCTCGCATCACACCACGCACACACTACAACTGACCAACTACTTTCTCCCTTTCTCCTTTCCCCATTTTCACACTACATACGTCAAGATCACCAGCATTCTACCTTCCACACACAGCCCCTCGTTCCCGATCACCGTTTGTTATCTCCCCCTTTCTTAGCTCTCCTGAAAAAAGAATTTCTAACTTCCGGTCAGCCATTGTTATGATCGGCCATTAATATGATTGACCGTTGACTGAACACTATTCAATTTTTTTTCTCCGTGTTTTTCTCCTTGTCTCCGTATTCTTTCTGTTGAAGAGCGTAGCTCGAAACGTCAAAGACTTTCCGTATTCCCGAGCGTCATACTAATATATCCTTTTGTTATTTACACCACCTGTCCTCGTCTGTTGTTATTATTTGTATATTCTCCCATATATATATATATATATATATATATATATATATATATATATATATATATATACATACACACACGTGTGTGTTTGTGTTTATAGTTTATAGTTTATAGTTTATAGTTCCGATATAGGTAGGATCAATATAAAAAAGTACTCCATCCAGTGAGAGGTAAATACCACTAAACATACACAATTTACATAAGAACTGCTGATAGTTCCATCCTTTGGAGATACATGGCAGGTTACATAAATCTGTCAAATTATTGTATCTACAAAGCATGAAACTATTAGTAGTTTTTTTTTTTTGTAAATTGAATATATTAAATAATGTTTATTTCACTCGATGGAGTACCTTTTGCCAACCCTGCCTGTAACGGTACATACATAATACATACATACATACATACTTACATACAGAGTTACATACAGAGTTACATACGTATGTATGTATGTGTATATATGCGTGTGTGTGTGTGTGTGTGTGTGTCAAAGAAAGAATATTTTGTTTACAATGCATGTATTGTTGAATAAATCACCAGAACTCACTTCTTTTAAACATCACTCAGTTTTTGTATCATTTTGCTGATCTAACAACAATAATCCTCTATTACTTCGACAACACAGATCTTGCTCTTCTATTCTCTAGAATATATTCTAACATGCATATTTACGCGTTGGTGTTTATGTATACTCCGTGATCTTGGTCTGAAGAAAAAAAACAAAAAAAAAACATGTCTGCCTCACATAAAAAATAAACGATTTCTGCTAAATAAGTAGATAAATGCTAAAATGTCATGCGTGACCTGTGTGAATACGATTGGTACAAAGGCAGAAATGTTGTCTGGAAACTCAGAAAATGTTGCAACCGAAATTTTGTTAAAATTCTTTCATGTCCAACTTTATCACGGCATGTGCAAGCACACACACACACACACACACACGAACACGCAAGCACAAACCATATACATGCATACACATTCACAGTCACACACACACACACACGCGCCCACGCATATATATATATATGTATATATGTATGTATGTATGTATGTATATATATATATATATATATATATATATATATATATATATATATATATATATATATATATATATATATATATATATACACACACATACATACGTATATATATATATACAAATTTTTTTCAGAATGCGATAAAAATCTAAGGCTGTGAAAGATTTTTGAACATTTAGAAATAGAAGGTCTTACAGCTGTTTCCGGGATATTTTATATATCCCTTCATCGGAGACGGTGTGAGAAGATGGTTAAGCAAAAGTTATTCTAGATAAGATATGAAATAGAAAGTGGAGGAATGAAAATAGACGTGAGATATGTAGGGATATTGCATTTGTAGATCCATTATTTAGGCAGAATGGTATACATAGAAGATTCCAGTTCTTTGCGTGTAACTTCCAATAGTATTTAAATAGTATTTTAAATTGGTCATATACACATATATGTATGTATGTGTGTGTATATATGCATGTATGTATGTATGTGTATATATATATATATATATATATATATATATATATATATATATATATGTATGTATGTATGTATATATATGTATACATGAGGGGGGGGGTTGATACTGAAAAGTTCCTGGTTTTGGTAAAAGGAAATACATGAGAATCAGTTAATAATGATGTTATTCGTCATATTTCTCTCTCAGAGCCACACACTTACTGCAGCAGTCTTTCAGTTTTTTTAAACCCTGTAAAACGTTGGACCTCGAGCCAGGTCTTTCGTCATACCCTTAAAGCCAGGAACTTTTCGCCCTCCCCCTCATATGTGTCGATGTATGTATGTATGTATGAATGTATTTATATATAACGCTATTCTCGATGATATGAATAAAGATTGGAAAACACGCAGAGAAATACCAATGGCTGCTTTGGTCTGTCATTTACAGGTCACGTGATTTCGTGTCCATCAGACAGCCTTCGACTATTTCTATCCAAGCTGTTTTTTCGACCTAATATCTTCACGCTATTATTTATAGCGTTATCTGCTTCGAGATTCACCTTTCCCCAAAGAATTATTTCACGTTTTCAAAGTTTCTAAATTTTTATGTACATGTGTGTTTGTGTGTGTGTGTGTGTGTGTGCGTGCGTGTGTGTGTGTGTGTATGTAAATATACAGATACACACACACACATATATATTCTTACATATCCATGTGTGTTTATATGTATGTATGCTTAATCACCACCATCACAACTAATAACACCACCATCACAACCATAGCCACCACCACCACCACCACCACCACCACCACCATCACAAAAGCATAATGCATATCAATCAGTCAGTCCATCAATCAATCAATCGATTAATGGATCAATATATTATGTATCAAACGAAAGTGTGATAAATAGAGATAATTATCTGAGTAATCATAATGAACCTTTTACGTCATTGATTGTTTTAAATAGATATAATTAATTGATTTTTTTTCTCTCGTAACCACACAACCCGTCATAAAAAATACATTTATCAACGATTCGTTCTCCGTGACCTCTGACCCCAAAATGAAATCTCAATTCAAGCTATCGTAGCCTCTCCCTGAAGCTCGTGCATTAATTATATGCTTGTAATAATAGGAAGCTGTTTTAGTTATTTAGTTCCAGAAATATAGAAGTAGAAAATACAGTTGGAGTTGCACTGGAAGCGACATACGCACTCACACCTACACATGAACGCACACAGGTCTGTCTGTCTGTCTATCCATTCATCTATCCAATTTATCTATCTATCTATCTATCTATCTATCTATCTATCTATCTATCTATCTATCTATCTATCTATCTATCTATCTCTGTCTAGCTATCTAGCTTTCTGCCTGTCTTCCTGTCAGTCTATCTCCTCTCTGTTTTACATATATTATATATTATATATATATATATATATATCACTCTCGCCTCCCCCACCTCCCAACACCATCACACCACACCACATACCACTACATCATACACCACCATACCACACAACACATCACATCACATCACACCACCACGCACACACTAGCACTGACCACTTCCCAGCCCCACATCCTCACACCTACACATACACACACCGCACACGTCAAGGCAGAATAATATGATCTACAGATGCAATATCCCTGCATATCTCACGTCTGTTTTCATTCCCCCACTTTCTTATCTAGAATAACTATTGCTTAACCACTTTCTCACACCGTCTCCGATGAAGAGTTATATAAAATATCCCGGAAACAGCTGTAAGACCTTCTATTTATAACTGTTCTAAAATTTTTCACAGTCTTGGGTTTTTATCTCATTCTGAAAATGTTTTTTATATACATACATACATACATACATACATACATACATACATACATACATACATACATACATATATATATATATATATATATATATATATATATATATATATGCGCGCGCGCCTACACACATACACACACACACACACACACGAATATATGTTTGCGTGTGTGTGTGTGTGTGCGTGAGTGTGTGTGTGTATGTATGAAACAAAACTAGACTATATAAGGAACTAGAAACGCTTTAACAATTGCAGAAATTGGAAAATTGTATTATTTTTGCAAATAGACACATTTCAGTTAGAAAGAGAGAGTAAAGGAGAGAGAGAGAGAGAGTGAGAGAGAGAGAGAGAGAGAGAGAGAGAGAGAGAGAGAGATAGAGAGTGAAAGTGAGAGAAAGACAGAGAGGAAGAGAGAATGGTATGGAAGGTTTCCAAGTGTTTATTGAAGCAAATATTCCGTCCGTTTGTCTGGCACCCGATGTGAGCAAGAGAGAAATTATTGAGTAAACAACAGATATAGAAAGCACATAGTTTAAATCCGTAAATGGATACAAAAATACACACACACACATATGTGTGTGTGTTTGTTAGTGAGTGTGCGTGTGCGTGTATGTGTGCGTTTGCGTGTGTCTGTGTATGTTTGTGTTTGTGTGTGTGTGTGTTTGTGTGCGTGACTGTGCATGCGTGTATGTGTTTGTGCTTGTGTGTGCTGGTGCGTGTGTGTGTGTATGCGTGTGTGTGTGCGTGTGCTTGTGTTTGTGTTTGTGTGTGTGTGTGTGTGTGTGTTTGGGTGTGTGTCTGTGCATGCGTGTATGTGTTTGTGTTTGTGTGTATATGCGTAAGTTTGTGTTTGTGTGTGTGTATGCGCGTGTGTGTGTATGCGTGTATACGTGTATGTGTGTATGTGTGTATGTGTGTGTGTGTGTGTGTGTGTGTGTGTGTGTGTATTTCTGGAGTCGATGAAAATAAATAGAAATCAAATATCGCCGTGAAGCGAGTCGACCGTGCCTCCCCTCCTTGTGCTAATGTTTATGAAGCGCTGGTTTTTCGCATTGGTATTGGCATAAATCAATAAACAGGTGAACAAACCTCCCTTAACTCACAAAAACCTTCTTTAGACATAAAAAAGACACTTCAAATAATGTAGTCCGGCGTATACTGTGTCTGGAGGAAAAGTCGGGATCGTCACGCTCGTAACGCCATTGATAATTGTTCTGCTCGAGAAAGGTTGGCTTGAAATCAAACCACAGCAACAACAACAGCAACAACCATCGACAGAGCAACACAATAACGATCATTATTCCAAACTTAATACCCTAACCCCTACGACTTAAGAATACATTTTCTGGAATTAATGCGGGTGCTTCAGCATAGCCACTACCCAGTCACTGAAACCAATAAAAGGCTAAAAGAGTAAAAGGAAATTATTGATGGAATATGTCCGCTTCTAATATCGGTCTAATTGAAAAAATCACTCAAGGGTAAATTTCATATTTCACTACTAATGATATGTATTTAATTTCTTAAGTGGTTCCTCTCTGCTTCTGAGCTACTTTAATTGCATAACAGTGAAACAACAACAGCAGCCAAGGAAACTCTTGCAATGGATTGCATCGGCAGATAGTAAGTACCAAAAATTGGCAGAGTGCAATGAAAGAATTTTGCCACGAGGAAGGAATGGCAAGAGTCTCACATTTGGGTCAGAACCCTTCGTCGATGGACGGACCAAGGAATGGTCGCTGATAGGGTTGGTTGGCAGAAATTGTGTGTGTGTGTGTGTGTGTGTGTGTGTGTGTGTGTGTGTGTGTGTGTGTGTGTGTGTGTGTGTGTGTGTGTGTGTGTGTGCGTGTGTGTGTGTGTGTGTGTGTGTGTGTGTTTAAAAGAGATAGATAGATAGCAATAATAATAATAATAATAATAATAATAATAATTAGTGAGACCATGAGATAGAGAATAGGAAGCCAGACATAGTCTTAATTGAGAAAGAAAATAAACTATGCTTGATCATAGATATAGCATGCCCAGCTGACAACAAGGTATGCGATAAGGAAGAAAGAAAAGTCGACAGATATGACAGGTTAGCTTGGGAGGTTAAGCAGTTGTGGTCGATGAAAAAGGTGGTAGTAGTACCAATAATTCTCGGAGTCCTAGGAACAGTGATTAAAAATCTCGAGAAGTACATGGAACAAATAGGGGCTGCAATAAGGGTGGAGCACTTGCAGAAAACAGCACTGCTTGGAACCGCTCGAATACTCCGGAAGGTGCTCGAAAAATAAGAGGTGTTACCTTAGTTCACTGGTAGTGAACAGCTAATACCATATTACATCTCCAGCGTTAGAAGCTGTGCAAAGGCAATGATAATAATAATAATAATAATAATAATAATAATAATAATAATAATAATAATAATAATAATAATAATAATGATGATGATGTTGTACATTATTTTGTCTTGGTATAAAAGATTGGCTGCAGCAAATATTCTGCTCACTACCACACAGTTGCTTGACCTTAACCAGTTGAGCAAGTCCCTTGGTGGCTGACGATATGTGCGTCTCTGATCATGAGTAAAAGTAGTGGGGGAGCATCATAGCCATGTGTTGAGAGGAATTCTTTGGGGTTTGGATAATTGAACTTTCGAAACATGGGTGTTAATTGTGGATTCTGTAGCGATAGTGCACCAGGATGTAATATTGCAGATGGGCAGGAAAGAGGTTATCGATAGCAACAAAAATAACAAAAAAAGTGACACAAGTGTGAGGAGTCGTACAGGAATGTTGATGTAAGAAATGAAAATAGTCTGTGCCTACCTAAATAATAAGGTGTCGCCATTGTAGTCGTTAATATTCCGAGATTGGCCTTTTGGGTTGAGCAAAGATCTTAGCCTCAATATAATCCACGAAGAAATTAGTATATTTAGAGTCAACTGTATTACCCATGGCGTCACCAGTGGAATGCTCATATAATTCAACAGAGGAAAAACAGACTAAAACGAAGACGAGTTCAATAAACAGAAAAGGGTAGTGGTCGTTGTCTTCAGTAAAGGACGGGCTCTAAAAACTGTTGAAGGATTCGCCGTGGTGACAGGACCGAATATAAGGATTTCATGCCTAAAGAAATTAGGAGTTGTGAGGATCCAAGAGAGAAAGGAAAAATAGAGAAGGCTAAAAACATGGTTTATATTTTAATACGGGACCGGTAAACAGCATCAGATGGCATGCGTTTATTAACTGGACAAGAGTTAAATAGAAATCTAGAGGCCAGTGACGATAGGGGTATCCTGAATGATTGAGTCTGCGGCGCAGCTGGAGTAGTAAATAAGTAGATGGTGGAAGTATGTTTTTCATGGGATTAGTTTGTGATGACAGAGAGCTGTACAAGAGGTAAGATTCCTAATGACTGATGGAAAATGTTTGGTTTTTGTAATATGAGGGAGATCTTAGCTAGATTAAGGTAAATGTTGTTATCGTGCTAATTAATTGTATAAACATTTAGTTCTATTTAATTGTCGAGTGATACCTACATCTTTTGTTTTTTCAACAATAACTTCCACAAAATTTACAATTCTCGAGTGAGCAGTTAAGAAAACATTTCACTGACTCTGTGTGTGAGCTTGTACACGAAATTGTGTATGTCTGCGTATATATACGATATGTGTGAAAGCGTATGGCGTTTTGTGTAAATGTGTGAGTTTGTGAGGGTGAATGTGTGAGTGTTTTTCACCTGTGTGTGTGTCTGTGTCTGTGTCTGTGTGTCTGTGTGTCTGTGTGTGCGTGTGTGTAACCCAAATTGTCTATTATAAGTGCTAATGAGAAACTAGAGAGTGATTGAGAAAGAAACGAGGAGAGAATTAAAGACAATGAAAGGGAGGGAGGGAGGGAGAAAGAAAGAACGAGAAAGTGAGCTAAAGGAGATATACAGATAAAATGAGTGTGTCTGAGAGAGAGAGAGAGAGAGAGAAATAAAGAAAGAAGGCGGGAGGGAGAGAGAGAAAGAGAGTTAATTAAAAACGAAACTCGAAACACTTAAATGTGTTGGACACAGGAAATGTTCCATACTTTCAATTTCCAATTACCAAGAGAAAATTAATGGAAATATTACCATTGTCGCCAGAGACTGCCGGTGATATCTTTTGGATATCGTGTTATTTATTAGGTGTTTGTATCTACTCAGCTGTGTGTTTGTATAGTTATAGCCATGGGAATGCGAAATAGAAGAATATCATATTAAATACATACTTACACGTATCTCTATATCTATAAATATACGTATGTATACATGAATATATATATATATATATATATATATATATATATATATATATATATATATATATATATATATATATATATTTCTCTCTTCGGTCACATTGTTCGCATAGACGTATTCGTGTACCAATAAAGTGTCTTGCCCAAGAACACAACACACAGCCCAGTAGCAAGTGTGTTGATTTGAGAACATGTGCCGAAACTAAACCAGCGGTAGCGTGGATGACACAAGTCAGCCATTCAGAAATACACAAGATCGTTAACATTACTTCCAATATAGCGTCAACATTTTTTGCTGCTCGAAATTGAAACCTGTTAACCAATAAAAAGATTGTGCACCACAAATACTTGTCAGGTCTTAGTATGAAGCAACGATAATTTAAGCACCAAATTGCAAATAAACTCAAGTTAACGGTTTTAGTGTGTTTCTGAATGGTTAACTTCTGTCTGCCATGATGCAATCAGTTCATATAATATATATATATGTGTGTGTATAATTAATGAGTTAAACGGAAGATGGACGATACGAGAATCTTTATTGATCACTGCAATCGTTTCCTCGACCCATCTAGCATCAATCCATAGTGGGTGGGAGGCTGCACAACTGTTTTAGGTGTCGCCTTCGGTGTAGGTGTGTCTCCTCAGGGATTGATGCTAGATGAGTCGAAACGATCGTAGTGATCAATAATGATTGCCGTATCTTCCATCTTCGTCTCTGTCATTAATCAAATAATACCCAACGAACACTGAGCCAGCGAAGTGCTTTGCCGGCAAACTAGTAGGTGTATGTCATACGATTTATTAACTACTAACTGTGTGTGTGTGTGTGTGTGTGTGTGTGTGTGTGTGTGTGTGTGTGTGTGTGTATTACCTATTGAAATGATTATTATTGATAGTGACTTCGTAGTTTCGGTCTACTAAACTATTATAACTTACAAGCAGACATTAATATATATATATATATGTGTGTGTGTGTGTGTGTGTGTGTGTGTGTGTGTGTGTGTGTGTGTGTGTGCGTGTGCGTGTGTGTGTGCATGTCTGTTTGTATGTGTGTGCGTGTGTGTGTGCATGTCTGTTTGTATGTGTGTGTGTTTGCATATCTGAGGGTGTAAGTGTGCGTGTGCGTGTGCTTGTGTATGTATGTATGTATGTACGTATGTTAAAACCAGAGTACTAATACGTCATAATTATGAATAAATATGTATTGGGAAATCATATATGAGAATAATTTTAATGGAGATATATATCGTCTGGTTGTGAAAATAGATTCCCTTGAGAAATCACAAGGTTCTCAATATCTCAAAGCGAAGAAGGCGACGAGCTGGCAGAAACGCTAGCGAAATGGTTAGCAGTACTTTGTCTGTCTTTACGTTCTGAGTTCAAATTCCACCGAGGTCAACTTTGCCTTTCAAGAAAGAAAGAAAAAAAGAGAGAAAGAAAAAAGTAAAGAAAAAATGAAAGAAAAAAGGAGGAAAGAAAGAAAGAGAGAGAGAAAGAAAGAAGGAAAGAAGTAAAGAAAAAAGAAAGGAAAATGGAAGGAAAGAAAGAAAGTAATTAAGAAAGAGTTGTTTGATGGCAGGTCGGCAAGTGTATCGTGTGGTTTGCATAATGTGTCTCTGCCCAAAAATATTTTCTTCAACCAAGGGGCTTCTACAAGATCCTTCGCCCAATCGGAAATGAGAGCCATCTTAATCACAAAATTTATACAAGCATGGCAGGAAAAAGTTTTATTGAATAAAGATAGCGTCCTACCTCCGCCAAGGATATATATATATATATATATGACGATGAGGAGAATTCAGTTATCTAATCAAATGAAATACTTGTTCCCGTATTAACGCTTATGTGGCTGAGTTCTCCATAGATACGTGTACTCCGAACATAAGTTTTCAATTTTCGATTTTCAGATAAAATGGGAAGTGACATATTGTGTAAGATGCATCTTTTGAATTACAAGAACAATCCACGTGACAAGCTGTTTCCGGTAAAGCAAATGTATTGTAAAGTCATCTCGTACTGGAATCGAACTTACTAACCAATCGTCCACACTACGCCCACGCAATAACCACACACAGACACACAAATGTACTTGAATATACACACACACATACACACACACACACACACACACACACACACACACATGTATTGCCTATATATATATTTACGTATGGATATAAATACACACATGCCTCTGTATATACAAAACACGGCCATTAAATATTGGATATATTCATTTATTTATTTCTTCCCTGTGGATCTCACCCCTTATCAACTACCCGTTGATGGAACAAAATTGAATGAAGGCGTCCATTTTCAGCTCTTCTAATATGATACAATCCCACATGGAAGAGAAGCTAAAGAAAAATTTACCATTCATGCTTTGCAAACTGGTTCGTATTTGCTATTGGATTATTGAATTAGTTTTCATATTCCAACGCTTCTATATTATTGCTATTATTACATTTATCAAAGCATCTGCGAGCGAGGAAATCGGAATTAGCTTGCAGGAAAATATATATCGATGTTGGAGCCTCTAACGTCAGCGCTCGACGTAGTCGAAATGGCAGCGAAATCTCCATCAAATTATTATCTAGAGGAAGAACACATTAGATAATGTTGTCGGAGGTATACTATGCTCAGAAGGTGAAAGATGACGAAAAAGCTTAGGATACAGGCTTGGATCAATGAAGGGTAATTTTGGACTATACATGGCTAGGAACAATACATGAGACTCTTTGAGAAAGGAGAAAAGAGAGAGGAAGATGTTTTTCTTATAATTCTGTTCTTCGATAGGCACTTCGGAGTGGTTATCTACTTTTATCATAAAAGGTTTCTTGCGTTAGTTTGCAGCGTCTGCCTTTCCGATCTCTGTAGCTGAAGAGGAGATAACCACGCCGAAATACAGGTATCCCGCAGTCTGGTTACGGAGTGCTGTTTGCTGACTCGGTGTATTTAAAAACCTATTTCTATACAACGAGAAATTTTCTCCATAACAGAATGCTGTGAATGACTTTCTTACGGATTCCAATATGCCCCAAGCATATTCCAACTGGTAACAAAACATGGTTGTTGTCCTTTTTATTAAATATTTCTTACGAGTTTCTTATACTCCACATCTCTCTCAGGTTTGTGTTGAATTATCATTTGGCAGTGTGTGACCTACATCTTCTTCGATTTGTCACAGGATTTATTTTATTTTGCTGCTTCATATGTTATTTTAACAATTTCATTGTCTGCTATATTAAATACATATCGCCGTGTGGCTTGTGCTATTTCTATTGAATAAGGATAGTATATATAGTATATATTGCCTTATATATATATATATATATATATATATGAAAAGATGACGGTGTAGAATACATCTTGTGCGAATTATCTTCTTTCATTTGATGACAATTATGTTAAACATATGATGTGCAGTAGCATGTAGGTTACTCGAGTAATATTTAGCATAATCCGTAAATTCTGCATAGCAGCGCCCATTGTTTTTAGACTGGGCGTCAAGTTCTTTGTTCTGTGTTATAATAATGATTATTTTTATTGTCAATATTAAGTTTATGTAAGGCGGTGAGCTGGCAGAAACGTCAGCACGCCGGGCGAAATGCTTAGCGGTATTTCGTCTGCCGTTACGTTCTGAGTTCAAATTCTGACGAGATCGACTTTGCCTTTCATCCTTTCGGGGTCGATAAATTAAGTACCAGTTACGCACTGAGGTCGATGTAATCGGCTTAATCCTTTGTTTGTCCCCTCTAGGTTTAGCCCTTTGTGGGCAATAAAGAAATAAGAAACGTTAGCATGCTGGGCGAAATGCTTAGCAGTATTTCGTCTGCCGTTACGTTCTGAGATCAAATTCCGCCGAGGTCGACTTTATTTTTCATCCTTTCGGGGTCGGTAAATTAAGTACCAGTTGTGTACTGGGGTCGATCTAATCGGCTGGCCCCCTCCCCCCAAATTTCGGGCCTTGTGCCTAAAGTAGAAAAGAATATTAAGTTTATGTTCCGCTGAGGTTTACGTTGCCATTCATCTCTTTCAGGGTCGATAAAATAAGAACAATTTGAGTATTGAGATCAATGTAATCGATTTAACCCCTCCCCCTGTTATTGCTGGCCTTGAGCCAAAATTTGAAACCAATATTAAGTTCATGCGCCGGACAAAATGCTTAGTGGCATTTCTTAAGGTTCTTTATGTTCTGAGTTGAAATTCTACAGAGGTAGACTTTGCGTTACATTCTATCGAGATCGATAAAATAAGTAACAGTTGAGCAACGGGGTCGATGTAATCGACTATCCCCCCCCCCCCGACTCCCGCTAAAAAAATGTCTGGCCTTGTGCAAAAATTTCATATACATTATTTTAAGATATCGTTTTTCTTGTATTTATTTTAAGCCTCCGCCATCGCCTTCGACCTCTACCCTTATGTATTTATCCTCCTCCTCCTCCTCCTCCCCTACCTCTTACCTTACCGTTGTCATCTTTGGAATTCCTGGAGGGAACCTGTTGTTGAGTAACAAATCTGTACTCCACTTTTAAAACTGTTTCGTTGTTCAACCTAAGCAACAAAAGGTGTTTGCTTCAGCCATCACCATCAACAATGCCATAACAGCAGCCTCCGTCCCCGCTGCTGTGGCTACTACTACTACTACTACTACTACCATTTCCTCATAACCTCTGCATTCATCACCATCGCCGACATAACTACCCCAATTGATATACACTACCATTATTACTACAACAGCTACCATCGACGCTGATGTCACCACCACCAATACCACCACCAGCTCTACTACAACCGCCACCACTACCGATATCGTTGCTGCGGCAGCTGCTTCTACTACTACTACTACAACTCTCTCATCATGACCGTTGCATTCGTCATCGCAACCAATACAAACCTCACTATCAATACGCACTATCGCCTTCACAATTACCACCACCACCATCACCACCAGAACTGCTGCTGCTACTACTACTACTACTGCTGCGGCTGCTGCTACTATCTTCCCATCAATCTAAAACCTCTCTATAACCAAATGATCTTATTTCTATTAGCCGAAACAATCTTTCATACAACTTCGAATTCTTCTTCCAACTACTTAAGTATTTAGCTTAAAGCATCTCTCTCTCTTTATATATATATGTGTGTGGATATATCTTTCTCTATGTATATGTGTATATATATACATACATACACACACACACACACACACACACACACATATATATATATATATATATATATGTATGTATGTATGTATTTATTTATTTGTATATGTGCATATAAGGATGTGTGTCTGCGTGTGTATGTAGAAATGTTAGTAGCTATATATGTATATATGTTTGTATATGCATGTCTGAATATGTGAATGCGTGTATGTATACTACACATACACACACACACACATATATTTAGAGCGACACAGACAGAGGGACTGACAGAGAGACTGACTGATAGACAGACAGATAAATAGATAGATAAATAGATAGAGAGAGAGAGAGAGAGAGAGAGGGAGAGAGAGGGAGAGAGAGAGAGAGAGATAGAGAGAGAGAGAGGCGAGTCTATCTATTTTATCAGTATTTGTTTGTTTGTTTGTTTTTTTTTCATATATACGCAAAAGTTCCTGGCAGTTTGTTTGGAAATGTAAAGTTCTTAAATCCCTCATCTAAGTTTCTAGACTTTTATAGTCTCATATTTAGAATCTAGTGATGGCGTGTGTTGCTGGCTTTCAAAACTAGAATGGAAAACATTAGTACACAACACATCTATAGTGTACAGAATTTCTCACAAAAGTAGAAGGTTAATGATCAGAGTAATCTTCATATCACAGCGCAATGTTAAAAATAACCCTACAGAAAGCACATACTTTCCACAAATAAAAATAAACCCCTGATTGATGGCGTATAAATCTAATGGGAAAAATTCAAGTTCCGGCTGTAATGTCTACACTGGATACATTTGTTGTTTCTAGTATAATGAAGCAGCAACACGTGCCAACATCACTTCAGCCAGAAGATGGAGTGATAAGGTGTGATGATGATGAGTTTAGGGAAGCAAGGGGTTCGTAGGAAAATAAGGAAAAGGAAATGTTGATATCGATAAATAGGGAGCAGTGCCTTACTTTGAATGAAATACGTTCATGTACGCATACGTATATGAGTTTGACGAGTGCTAGGGCACGAATTTAGGGGTCTTCAATCTACGTTTGTTGTTCGCCAGTCATGGAAACATGGATACATACTCTACTCAAGCTGTCGAGTTATTTTTCCCTGTACCTCTCTACGTCAAACGTAGTGTTGTATAACGCGACTACGTCGTCCTTTTCTATTATTGCTTGTCATAATGTAAAGAACTGCTAAATATTTTGCAGCTTAACGAGTAATTGTCTTGAGTTCAGCAGTGGCTGGTGAGGTGAATAGTCACTAAAATATCAAGATATCGTAAGAGAAAGTATTTCCGTATTATCATTATATGTACATTTGAGGTTGGTTCCTCTCGTCCTTTTATTCGTATAATCATAAAGTCCATAAAAAAATATGCTTTAGATATATTTTTTGCAAGAAACTGTTAGGTTTCTTTTTCTTCCATTTTAACATAGTTTCACGTGGTTCTGGCCACTGAAACATGTTGTCAGAGAATGCTACTGCAAACCTATACAAGCGAATGGATGAATAACGAAATAGGGATTTTGAAACATAGAATAGTTGTGGGGGTGGTGCGTAGCAGAATAAAATAGCAATCAGTGGGGTTGGTAGGTCGAGAAAGGATCGAGAACCCCTCATGCAGACAAGCATAATACACTCGTTCAGTCCTACTAATAAATCTGGATTCTGAAAGTGTATTTGATGCGTATGTTGACAGTGTGTCTAACATGGCTAATTTGTTTTAACTGTGTGTAGAGTTTGTAAGTCCTGGTATGGTTTTTTTAAGGATCTTCCTCATATCCATGCTCAATGCAAATAACAAACGTTTGTTTTAGTATTCGAACTGAGTTTTCATTCACATTCCACATCCTGCATGTTTCCAGGTTAACATCTTCGCACAGTGACATTTGCACGATTCCATTCCGAGTATTGTTTTAACCAGAAAGAATTGAGATGGTTATCAGATGTTTATCGGACATTCTAGTTCCTAGCTTTGATAGTCGTTTCTGAACTGCCCGTCCTCATTTCCTTTTTAATCATCATCATCATCATCATCATCATCATTATTTTTATTAATATTGTTATTTGGATGTGTACATAATTCTATCATGTAAAACTAATTGTCATGACTCTAGTCATTTCTTTTACAGCAACAAAATACCTCAGCCACTATCTCCATCCCAAAAGGAAAAGAAGAATTAATGCAATAAAGCTTTCGACAACAGCCAAAAGCAACGACGATGACGACAGCAATATCAATGCAATCGACGAGAAAAAACATTCTTCAGAGACGCCATATTTATTTTCATTATCTATCTATCTATCTATCTATCTATCTATCTATCTATCTATCTATCTATCTATCTGTCTATCTATCTATCTATCTATCTATCTATCTATCTATCTATCTATCTATCTATCTATCTATCTATCTATCAATCTATCGATCTATCTATCTATCTATCTATCTATCTATCTATCTATCTATCTATCTATATATATATATATATATATATATATATATATATATATATATATATATATATATATATATATATATATATACATACACACATATATACATACATATATAAATGTATATATATATTTTTTTTTTCATCATCAGTAACAGTTTCTTCTTTATATATATGTGTGTGTGTGTGTGTGTGTGTGTGTGTATGTGTGTATGTATAAATGCTTATATTTCTCTTCATATGTTTATATATACACAGACACACAAACACACAAACACACAAACACACACACACACACACACACATATATATGCATCTGTCGTTATATTTTGTGTGTGTGTGTAGGAGTGTGCGTTTGTGTTCGTACGTGTATTCGTACGTGTATCCGTGTGTATTTGTGTGTGTAGGTCATCTTTAAACATGGCATATATCGGATTATTTTAAAACAGGCGGCAGGAAACAAATTGTCAAAATCAAATTTGGTATTCAATTTGCACAAATATACAATTTGGTATTGTCTTTATTTTCCTTACTTACTCCATAAAATTGGAGAGTGAAGTAAAGCTAAGAACAGAGCGAGAGAGAGAACGAGAGAGAGAACAAGAGAGAGAGAGAGAGAGAGAGGCAGAGAGAGAATGAGGGATTGAGAATGAGAAGGAGAGAGAAAGAGAAGTTAAGGTTTTAGTGTTTTCACGGTTTTTGTAAATTAATCATTTGAATTGTGTAGATTAAAAGAAAAATTATTAGTATCTATATTTGATTATTCATTGCGCTCATGACACCACGAAGATAAGAAGCAGTATCGTCGTCGTTGCAGTAGTAGTAGTAGTAGTAGTAGTAGTAGTAGTAGTAGTAGTAGTAGTGGCAAAATGATAATGATGACAATGAAGACAAAGAAGAGGATTTTGAGGCCCAAAGCGAGCGGTTTTTGGAGAGAAAGGGATTAATTGAGAGCTAGTACTTGGCTGCTGCCTTATTCTATCGATTCTGGTGGGATGAAACGTAGAGGTGACCCTGGCGGATATGGATTCAAAGCGTAAAAAGTCGGAATAAATGCCGCACAGCCCTTTTTCCCGACGTTATCACGACTTTGCCAAATAACCGAATAATAATAATAATAATAATAATAATAATAATAATAATAAGTCTTTGCTATAATAATAATAATAATAATAACAACAATGATCAGCTTGGTTTTATCCTCTATGCAGTCTGGCATTCTTGTCATTAACAGTCCTCTCATAACCGATGTAAAACGTAAGGACAGGTCTGCTGACAAGGATTGGATTTCGCTTTCTACATAATCGTGTTCCTCATCGGTCGCTGGATTCTTGTCGGCTTCCTGGTTGTCAACGCTTGAGAGAGAGAAAGGGAATCATCTCTTCCATTGTTCCTTGTGTTGCAACCCATGGTGCCATGAGAACAGTAATTTTTGTAAAGATTTTTGCCAACATAACATGGCAGTCCTGGTTTAGGACAAATGTTGCTGCAACATTCATCCTAAGCTAGGACTGCCATGTTATGTTGGCAAACAATCTTTACTCCAAAGTACTGGTGTGAAATTTAAAAATAGTAATTTTCAAATAATTTCTGTGTTCTGTTGAAGTCTTTGCTATTTTCTACTTTGTCATTCGTGTAAAAAGCTCGTAGGGGGCATTTGATTACCCTTGAGTAGCTTCTGCCCTTTTTTGTCCTGCGTCACAACTCATAGACTTTATTTTTGCGTCAGGGTGTGGCCCGGATCGTAAGGGTTTTGCAGGGTCATTAGGACATTCATGTCTATACAAAGCATTACCTAACCACATACCTTACCTTTTGACCTCGAATCTTAACGCTTACCTCTACTAAATGACGACAAAAATGACGACAAGTCAAGGAACACAGTAATTTCTGATATCTTCTAACGTCACTCTTGTGTGAAACCACCCAAGTTTTGTGCTACATGAATTGTCCTTAGTTCCGAATATTCGGCACACTGTTCTGTACATAGTGTTTCGGCCAAATAAATAGAGATTGCACCACACAACGGTCACAGTTGCATGGAAATGTACTTTCAACGATTACGAGCAATTCCCTGGTCTTTGCGATGCACTGATATATATAATTTCGTCTTTCTGTTCGATAAGTAGGGTTACACCTTCCATTATCACCTAGCTCTCTCTTATAGACATTTTTTTTTGCGAAACTCTATACCAGAGACTGGTTTAGCGAATAGGGCTGGAAGTTTTACGTTTTCCTCTCAATTCGATTTCCTCACTCATTCTTTTGTTTGACTACATGTGTGTGGGCGTCTTTATCTTGTTCTTGTTGTTATCGTTAATCGTGTCGTTTAAATTGTTTAAAATAATGTCGTTATTTTCTGTCCTAAAATAATTATTTTCTTGTGAAATACATATAATCTGTTAAGAAATTGAATTTGTTTACATTTTACTGTTTATTTCCCGTTTCTTGTCTTCACGGGCTTTTCTAGCAGCCATGTTGCTAAATTACTAGTGAAAGCGCAATATTGTTTTTTGCCACTTAAAGAACCTTCCAAGCAAACATAAACATATGAAATAGAATTCTTACCTCTCTCTGTAAAGATTTTCCCCGCATAATGTCATTTGGTAAAATTTCCCAAGAGTGAAACAAAATCATAGCAAATAATAATAATAATAATAATAATAATAATAATAATAATAATAATAATAATAATAATAATAATAATAATAATAATAATAATTTCATAGGCTACAAGGCATCTACATATAACTAAAACGCTACACATGGGTTATAAGAATGTATAGGCATAAAGAAGGCAAAGTTATATAAAAGGCGGAAAGTGTAAAGATGTTATAAATATGGTTCTATTACAAATTCACGAGGTCACGTAGACCCTTTATATCTTCCAACAGTTTTTTGTTTATTGTGCAAAGAACTGAATTTCGGCGCAACATCTTCAGCAGGGAGAGGGTTCCCTTTTTCCTTTTCTCTGTTTGTCCTGTTATTTCTAACATCCTGCCCACTCATGGCTCAGTTCCATCTCCTCTTCATTGTCACAAGAATGAGGTTGGGCTGCTGATTATCGCCAGAGAAACGGTCCCTCGGCTTCTTTCAAATGCGATTATCTCCCTTGATATTACTAGAGCCTTGTAGGACTCTCGAAACAACAGCATCCACGATTTGCTGCTATTGTTTACTTCTCTTAGTTTCTCCTGTTCTTCAAGGAAGAAATCCCTTAACTTCAACGACCACATGTTTTAACAGTTGGACTTTGTCCCTAAACGGACAATCATAATGCTTTTCCCAGAACGCGCCAAAGAACACAACAACTGCCGTTGGATCTATGAGGATTTACATGTCCATAGAAATGTCATCCGACCACATTTTGTCCCAAGTCCTGCCATTGCAGTCCAACCGATAAAATACTGTTAAAGTATCGAAGATACAAGCTAAGGTTGTCACCAATGGTTTATACCCTCATGTTTCTTTGTTTCAAATATTGTTGAAACTATGTGTAGGTGAGTGGTACGACACCCTAGCTCCATTCGACTCAACGCCTCATCCTTGGATTTAGGGATAACAAATATGGCTACCCTATATTCCCCACTAACTCGACGTAGGCAAGCTCAATCGACATGCAGACGAGACCTGCCACTCCCTGTTCTTCTGAAGCCCAAGAAAATTCCCAAAGGCGCAGGAAGGCTCCTTTCTCTCTCTCTCTCTCTCTCTCTCTCTCTCTCTCTCTCTCTCTCTCTCTCTCTCTCTCTCTCTCTCAACTATTGGTCTTATACACACGTTTCTCAGTCTAAAGACTGTGATTGTTTGTTCACCTGTAGAGTAGAATCCTCTTTATCAATTTTACACACCTTTTGCTTCCTCTCGTCCAGTTTGTTCTGCTTTCTTTTTCCTGTTTATATTGTTAAGTGAGGCATCAAAATCGCTCGAATTAAACACAACAAATATGCAATCATTTCTTGTTTCAAAACGCAATGGTTTCGTTTAATAGTATTTGTTCCATTCTCTTCTTTCACTTACTTTTTCTTTTCTTTTGTTGTTGCGTGTTATATGTGGAACTGTTAAGGCTTATGTTTCAGGGAGTGCTTGGTCGATGACATTTTCGTTGAATGTCAGCCAACACAGCAAGTGTTCAGAAATGGCTTTTATTTTGCCCCGATTTGGACGATGACAAAATTAAAACTGATAAAAATCATCCACCTTACTTTGAGTCAACTCAAACTGACACTGAGAAAGTCATCCGATTTTGGAAAGAAAAAAAATTACGCAAAGTTAATCCAGAAACAATAAAATTATGAAACACGTATCGTCACGGTAAGATCCAGGAATAACAACGACAATAACAATATATATATATATATATATATATATATATATATATATATATATATATATATATATATATGTGTGTGTGTGTATGTATATATGCGTATATGCGTGTATGCATTGATTTGTTCCAGCGAATCTCCTGCTATGCAAAGAAAGAAACACATAAATACATCCACAGCCATATTCACTGTCGTCATATGCGGAGAAGGTGAACATAAGGCCCTTAGGTTTATAAGAACGCCCACAAATATAGTTGGCATCATTCGGAATATGTAATCTATTACTATCGCCTACTCACTAGTCAAACCCTCGTAACAGTCAGCACATCTCTGGGTTGACGCGCACAAAGGATACAGACTTTATTTAAAAGTCGTGAAATGTAGTTAAACACGGTCTGCCTAAAAACTGAAAATACTGTACCCGATAATCTTTGGCATCCTACAGCGAAGACTTTTACAGTGACTGTCTTGAACTTTTGCTTGGCAATATCATAGCTCCAGGTAACAGAGGTCGTGGTTCATCATCAGCAAGTAACGTTGCTTAGTTACTAACCGGAAGCTATTTCCATACATCATGAAACTAGAAGAGATGAAACGTATCGTGTTCGTTATTTTTTCCCCATTCTTAGTAACAGAATGAAGACGCTTGAACACCACCTAGCGAGCAGATGTATACACATTTATATATATTCTAACTTTTCCGTAAAGTGCTTGGTGCAGAGACTTCTACTGTTTGAAGGTGACGTTCAGTGTCGTAAATCGCGGATAACTCAGCAGTCGATCAATAAATGTCCTTGTCTGTCCCACCCAACTGTTACTGACGAGTCTGTTTTACGGGCAGTTGATTAATTTGAGCCTGCTGATCGTTGTTACGAGAAAACATTGATAGAGAAAATCAAGATGATACTGTATATTTAATTTATGCTGAATGATCAATGTGGAACAGCCTAGAATCTTATACACCTATATCTCGGTGTTAGTTAAAATCAGTCATGCAAGAATTAAGTCTGGTTCTACTTTTCAGAACGTGTTCCGCTTCGCTCTTTTACATTAATCGACTTCACAAACATATGTAAAGAAAATGACCTCGATTTGTTTCCCTGTGTTGCAGCAACTGAATCTAAAATAATAATTCTTTCTACTCCAAGCCTGAAGTTGTTTCGGGAATGGAATGAGTCGATGACATCGACGTCGAATACATGAAAGGCAAAGTCGACCGCGACGGAATACGGACTCAAGAAATGAAGGCAAACGAGACACCAGTAAGCATTTTCTCCGGCATACTAAACTTTTGTCAGCTTACCGCATTTAGTGAAATAATGACGATGACGACAACAATGATGATGATGATGATGACATACATACATACATATATATATATATATATATATATATATATATATATGCATGTATGTATGTATGTATGTATGTATGTATGTATGTATATATGTATATTATATGTTATATGAATGTTATTCATGTTTTTCAGCAACATCAGCAAAATAGCGGAATTAACAGTTCACGGATAATTGCAACTCTAACGACCAGCTCATGTCAAACATATAATCCGGCTTCCCACTACATCACTCTTGAGAAAACACTACCGAAAT
>NC_142940.1:61283142-61300642 GCF_046866305.1 Octopus bimaculoides
CAACAGTTTGTGCTCTGAGCTGGAACCTACTCGTGCCTCTTTAACTATTATATATTAGATAGCAATCACCTCGATAACAGGAAGTTTTAACATCGTGCAATAACACTATATGTGCATAGCAGAAGGCAAATCTAAACACAGATACTTCATTTCCCTTCAGAAATATACAATCGAGGGAAGCAATAAAATGACTCAGTTACTTCCAGGATTTGGGAAAATATGCTACTGCTTTTGGCATAAGTGAGAGTTCTGCTACCGTGCTTGAAGATGATGCATAATTTGAGGTAGTGACATTCCGAAAACTTTTATACATCTGCAGAATTTTTAAATGTCACATCAAAAATCTTCACCAAATGCCGCTACGTCAACAAATACCGCTCGAAACTGAAAGATTACACTAACAACCGACTAAATAGATCATTACTTAATTATTTTACATAAATAATCTCACTCTCTCAATTTTTCACCTCACTTTTGACAGAGACTACTCATTCATAACAATTTTAACTTCTCTGGCGCTCTTTTAACAAGATTCACATACAATAGGTTATGTCGTCTGCACATTCAAAAACTCAATATCGTAAACACTTCATAAATATAAACAGTATGTTAACCGCCTAATTTCAGGGGAATTTTCAGTTTATCTGTCAAAAGATGAACGTGGTTCTTCGACTAATTATATATTACTATAACATTTGCTCATTCACTTTCTCCCCTTCTCTCTCTCTTTATCTTTATCTCTCTCTCTCTCTCTCTCTCTCTCTCTCTCTCTCTCTCTCTCTATTTCTCTCTCTCTCTCTCTCTCTCTCTCCCTCTCTCTCTCTCTCTATATATATGTATGTATATGTATATATATATACATGGTGGTTGTCTACTCCTTACACAGAGTTTGACCACCTCCTGCACCTACACCTTAGCCCTTTCATGGCGTCTAATGTGGCTTTTTAAACCAGACAATGTTTTGAAAAAACACCCACACAGATTGCACCTCTGATTTGCACTACCAATACCTGCAAGTAAGTTCTGCTCATTGTGGATCCTAACATGTCTTTTAGGACCCCCATGGATTTATATACAAACATATAATGCATACTCGTATATTAGTATACATGTATATAAATATATATATATATATATATATATATATATATATATATATGTATGTATATATATATATATATATATATATATATATATATACAGAGAGAGAGAGAAAGGGAGAGAGAGAGAGAGAGAGAGAGAGAGAGAGAGAGAGAGAGAGAGAGAGAGAGAGAGAGAGAGAGAATTGGCAAATAGTTGGATAGATTGATAGATCTTTTTAATGCCTAATAGACATAAGCGTTATAAATGGTTCTAATATTTGTTGAAATCTTTCTCAACGCTAAGCCATGAATAATGTTTATTATTGCGGGCGAAAAGGGTTAACAATAGTCCTATGTGATTCAAAATACACACGCAGTTACTCATATGAGGGCACACATACAATCACCCCTGCATATATATGCATATTTATATACACACATATAGGTATGTGTGTATGCTTACCTGCTGGTATAAATCTTGAACGTTTTTCAAGATTTATGGAACGTGCCAGAAGAATATTGCAGTAAATGTTTTTTTTTGTTTGTTTTTTTTTGCTTCTTATAACCGCATCTGTCCGCTTAGTTAATCCGAGCGAAATGAAAATGCGATCCCTCCGACCCTCTGTTTGTGTGTGTGCGTATGTGTCCGCAGGGGCACACCTACACCCACTACACTCGCATTCACGCGCACACACACATATGTATTTTCATCCAAGATGGAGATGAGTACCAATATTGGATCTGGTCTAGGAGGAACAAAGGCCAACTTCATAAGCATTAATTTGCCCCAATTAAACGGGTATTTAGCTCTGCTCAGGGCCGCAACAGTTGGAGAATTTGTAAAATTTGTCAGCCAGGATTTTGGGCCGCAAGCGGAAACATTACCATGAATGCTGAACCGTTAGGGCCAACTGCCGGATGTGGTTAGCATTCGCAAAGGACGCGGTGAACCCAATGGCTGGAGCGACTCAACCCACCCCAGGTGAATGCCGCCGCAAGTACAAGCACGTAAGTATATATAAATACATGTACACACACACACACACACACACACACACACACACACACACACACACACACACACACACACGTACACGTGGCTTTGATCTTTGTTTTGCTCGGTCAGTTCTTGTCTGCGATTAAACAAAATCCGAAAGCGCATCCTGCACCCTCGCCGTTTTTGCACTCTAAGAAATTACAGTGAACTCTATCGATTGACCTGTTTGATTTCTCATTGACATATAAAAGTCTTTACATATATATATATATATAAATATATACTAATCAAAATAGCAGAAAAATCAGTTGGTGCCAGATTCCCTCAGTTTTTATTATTTATTTCGGACAAAAAAAAAAGAAGAATGTTCTCTGTCTTATAAAGGTACACCATAGAGTCTGAGGTTTGCAAATAGCAGAATAAATTCGCAAAGTAGAATAGACTTTTGTGTCTTTAATAAGAAAAAAAAGTGATTTATATTCTGGGTAGAACTTTCTATTATTGAAATAGATAAAATCCTTATCAATAGACATCTCTCTCTCTCTCTCTTTCTCTCTCTCCCCCTCTCTTTCTCTCTCTCTCTCTCTATCTCTCTCTCTCCCTCTCTCTCTCTCTCTCTCTCTCTCTCTGACAAACCCTTAGACTTCTCTTGTACATTAAACTAATTTATTCCACGTGGCCAAGATTTTGTCGACTTTTGCGTGTGTGCACGTGGACTTGTGTCGTTAGGAAATTCGGATGGCACCCGTTTGGTTGGAGATTTGAGTGTGATATACGAAACGCTAGAATCGGAATGCGTTCGATGAATTTGACCAATGGTTATTTTATTGACCCTCGGAAGGATAAAAGCCAAATTAGACCTCAGTCAGATTTGAATACAAAGCGTGAAAGATCGCGTTGTGCAAGCCTGTACAAACCAATCCTTCTGCCTCCACTACAAAAGAAAATGACAGATGGAAACGTTACGTTTACGATATCCTATTGAACCCTCAGAAATCTGAAGAATTTGGACAACTCTCTTGGACAGTTCTGTTACAGTGGTTCATTTATACTGGTTACAATAGTGTCAATTCGTGTTCTTATACATAGCAAAACTTTTAACCTTTCACTATTTACGTTTTATATCTTTCAGTCAATGGACTGTGGCCATGCTGGGGCATCGCTTTGAGGTATTTAGTCGATCAAATCGATCCCAATATATACTTTCGAGTGGTTTTTATTTTATCGGGTTCTTTTGTCAAACCACTTAGTTACGGAGACGTCGACGAATCAACTCTATCTATCTATCAATCTATCTATCAATCAATCAGTCTATCTATATATCTATCTCTGTCTCTTTGCCTCCTCCCGGCTCTCTCTCTCTCTCTCTCTCTCTCTCTCTCTCTCTCTCTCTCTCTCTCTCTCTCTCTCTCTCTCTCTGTTTATATACGATGAGATTCCAAACATTTTCCACCTTCCAAATTACACCTTAAAAGCATTAGTCAATCCGTGGCTATAGGCAAAAGTGGGGTGAGAACGGCATCAGGGTGGAACAGGTTGCGTTGTTGAAGAATTTTTCAGACATTAGTTACTTGAAGAAAGCAAAAATAGCTACAAATAAGCTATCGAAGCTTTTATCATCGATCTGCTTTGGATTCGTGTCGATAGATACTGCTCTGTGTATGTGTGTGTGTGTGTGTGTGTGTGTGTGTGTGTGTGTGTGTGTGTGTGTGTGTGTGTGTTGGCATGTCAGTGATATGGTTTTACTATAATCGCTCTCTTCCAATCGATTAGCTGATTTTCAATAATAAGATTACCATTACATGCTCTAACAAGAGATTATCGCTACTCGGAGGAATTATCGCAATTAATTCTCGGTAGGAATTATTCTCAACCTAAAACCTCGCCAGATTTCTTCCAACACAGCACTGACCCACGCCAACCCGCTTTTGATGTTGCCGCAGGCAACACCTATTTTAAGTTACCACAACTTACGATTTTTCTCTGAATATCCGTGATGGCAAAATAAATTAATTTTATACTATCAGATTAGGAGAATATCATAGAGGAAAAATCTCTGTAATGGTCAGCGGAATAGGGGCAATCTACCCTCGTAGATTTAATAAAAGGGTCACATTGAAATGCTGAGAAAGTTACTGAATGTGACACGTACCTGAAGTTATTAACGCTAGTACCATCAAGATATTCTTTTCTACTCCAAGCACAAGGCCCGAAATTTGGGGGAGGAGGTCAGTCGATTAGATCGACTCCGGTACGCAATTTGTACCACCAAGGTATTTATTTCTTTATTGCCCACAGGGGGCTAAACATAGAGGGGACAAACAAGGACAAACAAGTGATTAAGTCGATTGCATTGACACCAGTGCGTAACGGGTACTTAATTTATCGACCCCGAAAGGATGAAAGGCAAAGGCATAAATTTGAGAAGAAAACCTTCAAAATACTTTTGAGAATATTTCAAAAAAAAAAAAATGGCCTTTATTGTAGGAAGAAGTGAGAGAAATGTCTGGTGGGAAATTGCAGCATATTTCAGCATCCCTCATTCACGCCCTTCACGTGGAAGAGGAGAGGAACATTCTTCAAGTCCAAAGAACTGCAGCACTGCTATTAGGGCAGAAAGCAGTAGTAGTAACAACAACAAACATATCATTCGCAATAGACACACAAACGTCAGAAGCAATAATACCGAAGACGGAATGGAGAGGAGGAAATATCAACGTTGAGTGCTCAAAGTTCAACGGATATAGAAAATGACTACAGCAGTTACAATTGCAGGGTTCGCAGCAGTAGCAGTGGCAACAACAACAACAACGACAGCATCAGCAGCAACAACAAAAACAATAGCAATAACAGGAACAACATAAATAAAGTTGACGAGAAAGAAAATGATGAGAGAAACACAACGTACAGGAATGGAAACATGTCGGGATGGAAACAAAATCAATGCAATTTGTCTCGCTGTCATTAAGTGACAAAGACAGAAGGCTGACAGAAGTAAAACAATTTGTAAAGATGAATGGCAGGAGACCACAAGTTGCTATTCCACTTGAGGCTTTTCCAGCAACTGCCCGATAGACGGTTGCATATCGCTGTGTGCCAACTAAAACCTGATGCTTGGAATCGGCAATACATGTCCAGGTTGAAAGAGCCTTTAAAAAATATCGGTTTACATGGATCGTGTGTCGAAGGCTAGAGAGTTGGGGAGCGTGGAAGGTCGTCTTCATGGACGAAGCACTCGCGTTGAAGCACTCCATAGCTCCGTGATAACCATTCTGCCAGACATAATAACCATTCTGTCAGACGTGACAACCATTCTGCCAGACATAATAACCATTCTGCCAGCTCTGTCTGCAGAATATTACTAAAAAATACTTTGGCACATCCGGAGCTAAACTTGAAGACACTAACCTGTCGAGATGACCTATAGAATCAAATCAAGACGCACGTGATTGCGAAACTGGCCCTGTCTCTGACACACTAACACGTGGTCATGTTTCTGGCAGCTAATGCTTAGGAGATGGATTATCGCAATAATCCTATTATAGAGAGACAATCGAACTATCAGAGTAGAATATATATACTCTACCTCTCTGAAGGAATTATCGATGTCAGTGTTTAGACGAGGAAATTATTACAACGAACTCTGATATCGTAAAATGTCTCTAATAGATCGTCTCAGTCTAACTCTCACATCTAAATATATATGGAGCGTGTGGCGAAATATCGGCAGATACATAAATAGAGATAGATAGATAGACAGATAGACAGATAAAAAGAGAGAGACAGACAGACAGACAGACAGACAGACAAATAGAACATATTTGTTAATCTTTATTATAGCTAATCTTCTAAAGAGACATTATTGTAGCATGACACCAATAAATTGATTCACTATAAATAAAACTACAAAGATTGGGATATTCTTTCTACTTTAAGCACAAGGCCTGAAATTTTGGGGGAGGGGGCCAGTCGATTAGATCGACCCCAGTACGCAACTGGTATGTAATTTATCGACCCCGAGAGGACGAAAGGCAAAGTCGAACTTGGCGGAATTTGAACTCAGAACGTAAAGACAGACGAAATACCGCTAAGTATTTCGCCTGGCGTACTAACATTTCTGCCAGCTCGCCGCCTTATGACTGAACCCGGAACGATGTGGTTTGTAAGCAAACTACATACCACACAGCCAAACCTGCGCCTAAACGTATGCCTCCCCGGCGGGGAATCGAATCCCAGTCTCCCGCATGACACGCGGGGATACTTACCACTATACATATTCGCATACCTGGCAACCCTGGCCGCCTACCGTGATTTTTTTTGCAGCTTATCGTACTCCGATAGGGAAAAATCCACAACCTTTCTCCCCAATAAACCACAATCATTGCTAAGAGTTTTCTTTTTTTGTATTTACTACGGAATGCTTGAAGCTCACTTTCTTCCTACACCTCGATCCTCGGATCTCACATTTAAACACACACACACACACACACACGCAGACACACACGTGCACACATACAGGCACTCACATACACACGTACACACACACACATGCATACACACACACGCACTCGCACACACGTACACACACACACACGTGCACACACACACGTGCACATACACATGCACACACACGTGCACACGCGCACACACACACATGTACACACGCGCATATATATGTTCCCCTTTTCCCTTTCATACTCTTTCTTCTATTATCTAAGTCTTGTCTCTTTCTCGCCCTCTCACTTTCTCTCCCTCTCTCTTTCTCTCCCTCTCTCTTTCTCTACCGTCTTTTTCCTTCACTCTATCTCTGGCCGCCTCTCTCTTTCTGCCACTCTCGCCCTCTCTCTCTACCTCTGTCCTTTTCCTCCTTACTCATCATTGTCTATATAAATAAATTCCACCACCACTCCTGCACACACACACGCGCGTAATCCTACACCTACACACACACTCACATATACAGTAGCCATTTGTCCAGATGACAACACGGTGACGACATTTTCGGGAGTGTCAACTTAAATTCTGACATTTATGTATTAATGGAGAAATATTTCTTTTCTATGTAGGACGGTGAACGCGTACGTGCATTTGTGTGTAACTATGTATGCACATTCGTCTATTATGTGTATATATATATATATACACACACATGCATTCATACACACATACACGCACACACACACACACACACACACACACACACATATATATATATATATATATATATATATGCACATATATATGTGTATATATATATATATATATATACATACATTCATATATACTCGCGTATGCATACACATAGACACGTATGAATATATATATATATACACATATATATATATACATATATATATAAATAGATGAATATAGATAGATAGATAGATAGATAGATAGATAGATAGATAGATAGATACATGCATACATACATATTACATACATATATATCGGTATATAGATATATATACGTATATGTATAGGCATATATATATATATATATATATATATATATATATATGGTGTATCAGCGTCTGTGTGTTTGTGCGTGCATGTGTGTGTGCGCGCAACCTCCCACTACGACTGCATCCTCTTTGCGATTGCAGCATCAGCAGCATCACTCGAGATATGGACGAGAAACCGGTTGCTAGTGTTCCACTCTGCACAACCAGTGCTGGCCGCCATATGTAATCGTGTCACGCGCAGAAAGGCGCACATATAACTAACTTTACAGACACGCAAGCTCTCTCTCTCTCTCTCTCTCTCTCTCTCTCTATCTGTCTCACTCTCCATGTCATATGCAAACACATGCATAGTCACATGCAAAGACACACACACGTGTCCATGTAACTACGAACATTATCGCTTTTACAGGTAAATACCTCTGGACACACGGTACTTCCATACAAACACATACCTCAACGTATTCTCTTCCCTTTCATTGGTGTTAGTTCATTTGTTCTTTCTCTATTTCTTCCTCTCCATTGTATAAAGAAGTTTTCGTTTAATTTTTAAAAAGCCTATTAATATTATATCATACTACCGACTACCAACCCAGCAGTTGTGCACTCTCAGTAACTATATACTTTTACTTAGAACATTTAAAATTATACTTCTCTTCTCTATCTCTCTCTCTCTATATATATATATATATATATACATATATATATATATATATATATATATATATATATATATATATATATATATATATATATATATATATATATATATATATATATATATATATGCAGGGTGCAGGTATGGCTGTAGCTTGGTAATTAGCTTGCTTACCAGCCACATCGTTCCAGGTTCAGTCCCACTGCGTGGGACCTTCGGCAAGTGTCTTCTACTATAGCCTTGGGCAAACCAAAGCCTTGTTAGTGGATTTGGTAGAGGGAAACTGAAAGACGCCCGTCACGTACGCACACACACCTACATAATACATACATACACACACACACTCTCTCTCTCTCTCTCTCTCTCTCTCTCTCTCTCTCTCTCTCATACACACATATATATATAATTGTGTAAGCTGCTCTCTGGGTAGGTATTTCCACAAGCCTATATGCATTATATGGCCATCACTGTGTTAGCGTGTGTACGACGAATCGTCTTTCTGTGCTTTCACCTTTCTCATTTCTCCCATAAACCAACCGGCAGATATTTCAGATTAACATCACCTCTCTGCGCACCAATCTGCAGGCCATAAACTGTCTGCTATAGAAACTTGATAGCAGACAAGTAGGTTTCCCCCCCATCACTACTCTGTTATCACATTCTCAGTCCGCAGCCAGACAACTGAAGCACTTTTAACCCCTGTCTCCAAACACACTGATACCAAGACACGTTCTAATGTACCATCACCAACGCATCTTCATAAATTCATAGAATAAAATCCACCAGTAATTTTTTTTTAACTATCAGAATGTTCTGCTGGTTGCATACCATCTCGATGGCTGACACTTTAAATCAATTTAAATGAGTGAAGTAGATAAAAAGTTTGCTTCCCAACCACATGGTTCCGGGTTCAGTCCCACTGCACAGCACTTTGAGATAGTGTCTTCTACTATAGTTCCGAGCCGATCAAAGCCTTGTCAGTGGATTTTGTAGACAGAGACTGAAAGAAGCCCGCCGTATATATCTATCTAGCTATATATATATATATATATATATATATATATATATATATATATATATATATATATAGCTCTTCAATCGGAAGGAATAAGAGAAAATAAACAGAAGCGATAATGAAACATACTGTAGATTTCAGCAGTCCAGCATGACGAAATACACACACACACACACACACACACACACACACACACACACACATACACACACACACACACACACGCGCGCACGCACGCACACACACACACACGCACATACACATATAATTATGTATGTACGTATGTGACAGACCATGCCTTTCTTATTGTGTGTGTACATCTGTACACACACAATTTCGGGTTCTTCGGGTACACCCAGCAATCCCACATCGTATACATATCTATACCCACACAAACACATACACTACAACTACAGAAACACACTTCCATGCACCCGCATTTCTATTATCAACACCACCAAAATTATCACAGCCACAATGTCACGTGTGTCACATATTGTTACATAATGTAAGGGGTATTCCATAATGCCAGAAGTATTCCATAATGCCGGAATCATTCCATAATTCAGAGAGAAATCCATGATGCCGGAAATATTCCATAATGCCGGAATTCCATAAAGCCAAGAAAAATCTATAATGCTGGGAGTATTCCATAATGCCGGAAGTATTCCATAATTCCGAGAGAATTCCATAATGCCGGAATTCCATAAGGCCGAGAGAATTCCATAAGGCCGAGAGAATTCCATAATGCCGGAAATATTCCATAATGCCGGAAGTATTCCATAATTCTGAGAGAATTCCATAATGCCGGGAGTATTCCATAATGCTGGAGGTATTCCATAATGTTGGAATTATTCCATAATTCTGAGAGAATTCCATAATGCCGGGAGTATTCCATAATGCCGGAAGTATTCCATAATGCCGAGTGTATTCCATAATTCCGGAAGTATTCCATAATTCCTGAAGTATTCCATAATTCCGAAAGAATTTCATAATGCCGGAAATGTCATAATTTCACGGGTATCACTTACTACCTCCATATTCACGAGTCTTAACTACCGTGCCATAATGTCACGAGTATCACCTACTATCTCGTAATCAAGTTATAACAGGAGTATCAGTAGTAACTCCGACTGATTCTCAATCCAAAAGTCAAGAAAGGAACCGAAACGCGGTCACTCGGTTGGCAAAAACTACAGGTCAATCTCTAAACAATATAAAGTCTTACAAAGAAGGACATTTGTATAATGGTGTCAAAATTTGGCACAAGGCCAGCAACTTTCGGATAGATCGTTTACATCGAACCTAGTTTTTAACTGGTACTTATTTTATCGATACCGAATTGATGAAAGGCAAAGTCGAAATCAGTGAAATTTCTTAACTCAGAACGTAAAGCCAGATGAAATGTTGCGAAGCAGTTTGTTCGCCGCACTAACAATTCTGCCCCCTCGACATTGTATGATGCGTAAAAGAAAACAAAAATAAAGACAGGATGGCCTCGACTGGAACGCTTTTAAACATAGATCTCAATCAGAGATGGCTCAGTGTTACCAGAAAGAAGACCAATAATCGGAACAAATATCTATTATAATTTGTAAATAAAGATAAGGCTTCACCAAGTGGGATTCGAACTTGAAGAGATTCTATCAAAAAGAAGTATAATTTTACTCTGTGTGGATTAGGGGTATACAATTCATGAAGTACAGTATACAACGGGTGTCTTACGTACCCCTGGATGAATGTCAAAGTCACCTCTGATGGAATTTGAAACTATCCCGCAAAAAGACGGTTACTAAACACGATACTGCAAGGAATTTAGCGCGGAGCTTTAACACATTTCCACCTGTCATTCCGCTTTCTTCGAAATAAATGGTAAATGAAGACTTCCATCTTCCCTTATTTGTTGTAGAGCTATCTTTACTCACATATACAAACCTACACTTAAACTCATTCAATCACACATGCACAGACATGCACATGCAGACGCATACACAGAAACGATCCTCAGTATACACACACACACACACACACACACACACACACACACACACACACACACACACACATACAGACAAACGTCAGCTTACACACACAAACATCTCTCAATATGCACACACACTTTATATACATATACATCAACATGCAAATAACCATTCATACACACACACACGCACGCACACATGCATACACACAGACATTCCTTTACACGAAAATACTTCAGCAAACATACACACACATATACGCACACTCTTACACACCTTCTTCTACAAGCGGACATAACATTCTTCCACGCATACAGTCACACACACACACAAACACACTAGTACAATAACCTCCACATACACACACACACATAATCTTTACCTCTAAGAACTCTGTCACACACACACACACCTGTTTAAATGCCACCACTGCCAACTACCACAGCCCAGACACCCCACCATCACACACACATCTGCTATTATAACCATCCGATCACCACCACCACCACCACCACCACCACCACACACCACCACCACCGCCGTACCATCACCGTCATTACCACGACTACTGCCACTACCACTAGCATCATCATCACCACCACCATTAGATGCTCACACAGGCATTAGTTACTATTTAAACTAACGCATGACATTTTATCAGTTTCCTCGCTTCACTGGTTTCCGCCATCTTCTGTTTCCCACATCACCACATCATCACACAAACACACAAACACCCCACCCCATCTTTTTCTCTCTTCGTATCTAACTTATTCCACAACACACCACTACACACCCCATCACCCATATCTCTCTCTCTCTCTCTCTCTCTCTCTCTCCCTCTCTCTCTCTTTCTCTCTCTCACTTTCTTCTCACTCTCCCGGTTTTCTTAGTTCGACTCTTTCTAAATCTATTCTACACAACTGCCATTCCGTCAGATTCAACGACGAGCGTTCCAGTTGATCCGATCAACGGAACAGCCTGCTCGTGAACTTAACATGCAAGTGGCTGAGTACTCCGCAGACAAACAAACCCTTAACATATGGAGATTCAGCGTGACACAGAATGTGAAAAAGTTGGCTTCTTTAAATATAGGTACAACTAATAACATACACGCGCGCGCACACCGCACACACATACACACACACACACACACAAACAGCACACATCCGGTCAGATGCATAGACACACATACACATACAAGCATTATACGTCACTGCATATTTTTAACTGCAGAAGAAGCTGTGTTCAAATGCGTCCTCACTAATATAAGTCGCAAGTTGCTCTCAACAACAATGGATTTAACGAGAAGGTACATATTTTCCTGGATATAATATCCAGAATCAAAGGATCGGAACCCTAAAATTTCGTAGTATACAGCTGTGTTCGTAATATACAGCTGTGTACAGCTGTCTTCAATGAAATATCTGAAGATTTCTTGGCCCCGTCTATCATCTTCCGGGTCAAGTATTAAGGAAGGCCATTCTGCAAATATCACTACCTCTTCTGCAGACATCACTACCTCTGCAAACATCACTACCTCTATTAGAAGTTTCAACGCCAAACAAATTTTTGTCGGACAATTACCCTCTTGATGTTAATTGGCTGTCAAATTCATTAATACACTACTCTAAGATAGTTGAGTTATAATTTTAAGCGAAATCATACACTGGATTAACTGCACAACATTTTAAGATACGGAATTATCAGCAGAGGCATTCCTTGTTAAACCTGAAAGCAACTTTAAAACTTTTTTGTCGTAGTATATTTCATTTCTGAAGGAGAAAAGCAAGCATAATGTAGGTATGACTTGCTTTTCCTTGGATCAAGCTGACTCGAACAACCATAGAAGCTATAGATCGATAACTCCTGGTCGAGTCGGCCTATATGAAACGCTTTTGATATTCTTATGGGATTCTTATCGTTTGAAATTATAACCAAAACTTTTATATCCTTGTAAATATGCTCTAAAGTACCTGCTCAGTCGATAACGCCAAACTCATTTTGTCCTGTGCCCTGTCAGCATATGTGTGTCCGTGTGTCTGTGCGCGCGAGCGAGTGTGTATGTATACACACGCACAAGTTTATGTATTCATATATTGTTTTACTTGTTTCAGTCATTTGACTGCGGCCATGTTGGAGCACCGCCTTTAGTCGAAGAAATCGATCCCAGGACTTATTCTTTGTAAGCCTAGTACTTATCCTATCGGTCTCTTTTGCCGAACCACTAGGTTACGGGGACGTAAATACACCAGCATCGGTTGTCAATCGATGTTACGGAGACAAACACAGACACAAATGTGAACACACACACACACACACACACACACACACACACACACACACACACACACACACACACACACACACACATATATATATATATATATATATATATATATATATATATATATATATATATATATATATATATATATATATATATATATATATACGACGGGCTTCTTTCAGCTTCTGTCTACCAAATCCACTCACAAGGCTTTGGTCAGCCTGAGACTATAGTAGAAGACACTTACCCAAGGTGCCACGCAATAGGACTGAACCCGAAACCATGTAGTTGGTGAGCAAGCTATTTACCACACAACCACATCAATACATACATACATACATACATACATACATACATACATACATACAGGCATTACTCTCTTACACGAATTGGTATTAATTTATTTTTGTTTACAATTTAATCACATACATTGTTCATTCGACATAGTTAAAAGAATTTTCGCCCTTCACACGAAATTTTCTAGACATCTTCAGCGTCTGATTCCTGTATTTCAATATTGTACAGTTACCGCTTTTACACGAATGTATATTCTTTATATCAATTTTGTTACGCTTTAATCGTATGCATACTTTATTAAATAAATATTATAAACTAATGTGGACTTTATTATGGTAGCTTCCATTAACTGGGGCCACCATACGCCTACCCCACTTATTCTAATCATTCCATGTATGGAATTGTTTTCAAATTAAGGCCTCAAAAACGATATCTTAGAGATATATTCAGCACCCAGTCAAAACATTACATTTAAAAAATATTTTCTGCATTTCCTCTTTCGCTTCATCTCTCCTCCTCTGTATGTATGCATGTGTGTGTGCGTATATCTATATATGTATATATATATATATATATATATATAGAGAGAGAGAGAGAGAGAGAGAGAGAGAGAGAGAGAGTGAGAGAGAGAGAGAGAGAGAGAAAAGAGAGAGAGGGAAAAGAGAGAGAGAGAGAAAAAAAAGAGAGAGATAGATTTATAATATCCCTCGTTGCTTGCTCTTAATTGTTCAAAAATGTTTCGTTTCTCATATTTCCTTTCCAAAGACAGATTTACATCCTGCGGCCTGTGCACATCCGTGAGTGTATGTACACGCACGCGCACATGTGTGCGTGTGTGTGTGTGTGTGTGTGTGCACTTATATACGCACACACACACACAAACACACACACATATATTTATATACACACACATATGTATATACACGCACATATGCATATGTGCATGTCTGTCTGTCTGTCTGTATGTATGTATGTATGTATGTTTGTATATATACTGCTTCCCCCTTCTATTCAGCGTTACCGACTGAAGATCGTATATGAGGAACGATTTGAGAATTTGGGGCTTCTTCTAACTGTAGCTCTATCTCCTGCATTGAGTACTCTCTTATGTCCTTCAATTTAACAATAATTGTGTTCTTTCTCACATATACACACGTGCAAGCATATATATATATATATATATATATATATATATATATATATATATATTACGTGTATGTGTGTATGTGTGTGTGTACATGTGTGTGCTGTGTGCTGCTTCGCACCTGATGCGTATGGACATGAACAACAACAACAGCAACGTCAACAACATCAACCGATTTAAGTATTTATATTACAAAACGTGTGTGTCTGTGTGTGTCTGTGTGTGTGTATGCGGATGTGTTTGTACATCTGTGTAAATGTGTATTGACGTTCTCTCTCCTTCTCTTTTCTCTTTCTCCTTCTCTCTTTCATCCCACCACCCATTCTCACTCGTTCTTTTTCTCTTCCTTTCTTCTCTCCTTCTTCTCGTTCCTTCTTTTCTTTCATCCTGACCCTCTTTCTCTGCTTCCTCTGTTTTTACTTCTTTCTCACGGTTCAACCTTTTCACCTCGACTCCCCCTCCTCATTCCTCTCCCTTCCCCCTCTCTTTCTTTTCCTCTTTTCTTTCTCCCCCTCCCTTCCCCTTGTAACACTTTATCACTATCACCATTCCCCACTCTAACCACTCTTCCTCTTCTTTCTTTTCACCTTCTTGCCCTCATCTTTTCAACCTGTCACCATTTCACTCCTTTTTCTCATTCTCTTCTTCTTTCCTTCCTTCGACTCACTCATTCCTTCCTTTCTTCCCTCCTTCCTTGCTTCCTACTTTTCTTCCCTCATTCATTCATTCGCTCTTTTTCTCCCCCTTTCAACCATTTCCAATCCCTCCCTCCCTCACACCTTTCCCCTAAATCATTTTTCTCTCATTCTCTTCTCGCACATCCTTGCTTCTTCCTCTTCTATCCTCCTCTCTTTCATAATCTGTCTTTCAACCACTTCTCTCTCTCTTTCTTTCTCTCCCTCTCTGATTCTTTCTTTCCTACTTCTTCACAATAGCCAACTCTTTCTCTCCCACCCTCCTTCTCTCTCTATCTCCCTCTCTCTCTCTCTTTCTCTCTCTCTCTATCTCTCTCTATCTATCTATCTATCTCTCTGGCAAACTCGCACCTTCCAACTCATTCTTTCTCTTTCGCTACCGTTCTTTCTTTCTCCTTCATTCTTCTCTCACCCTTTCTTCTCTTTTTTCCTTTCAATCCTTTTGGTCTCTCCTCCTCTCCGACTTTCTTCTTTTCTCTTTCTCTCCCCATCACACTTCTCTCTCTCTCTCTATTCAAACTCCCGCTCTGTCTCCTCTCATTTCAGCTTCGCCTTATTCCCTCACACAATAATCGACAATCCTGACCCTAACTCAAATCTATTTAATATCATCTTAACCCGATCCACTTAAACTTCTCAACCCTGTTGTTCCGAGATCGAATCTCCGAGAAAGAACTTTTCCTGAGCTGGCGGAAACGTTCGCCTCTCAAAATGGTGATTATGGTGTAAAGGTATTTAAAAAAAATACAAAACGGAATCATCAGATTCGGTCTAAAGAGGGAATTAAAGGATACAAATATACATATTGTGTGTGTGTGTGTGTGTGAGTGTGTGTGTGTGTGTTTGTACACCTATATAGATACATACATTTGTGTATATAAGTTCGTACACACAAGCACACACACATACATACATGCATATATATATATATATATATATATATATATATAGAGAGAGAGAGAGAGAGAGAGAGAGAGAGACAGATGACCACGCTCACACACACACATCGATGTATAAAACATTGGCTGTCACTCGTGAATAGATAGGATTCGGTCAGGTGTATCTCTTTTTAGCTTAATGTATTAGGCACCTATGCACTTGAAAAGCAGTTGAGGGTACCATTTGGGCCTCAGCTCTTGAGAGAGAGAAAGGGGCGTGAGAGAGAGAGAGAGAGAGAGAGAGAGAGAGAGATAGAGAGGGGGTGAATCTACCGACTGATACGTGACTGTTGCTCTCTTTCAGTTGAGTAGAATGGAGCAACATCAAGTGCCTCTCACACACGCACCCACATACACATGTACACGCACACACACACATACACACGCCCCCCCCACACACACACACACGCCCCCCACACACATATGAACTATAAAGGTTTCAAATCTTCTTGGCAGAAGGCCAGTGATTCCTGGGAAGGCGGTTAATTCGATTACTTCGACCCCAGTACGCAACTGGTACTTATGTTATGGACCCCAAAGAGATGAAGGGCAAAGTCGTTCTTGGCGGGGGGACACATGAACGATATTAAAGAAATATTTATAAGAAAGTAAAAATAAATTTCAGACAGAAAAAAAGTAAAGCAAAGAAAAATAAAACCGAAAATAGTATCAGATCGATAAACAATATTGAGTGAATTCGAACCCCCGTTGCTAATATTTGCACGGAACTCTTTGTACCGACTGTACCAAAGCGAGTGACTGCACGTATTTTGAAGACAGGAAACGGATGGGCATAGAAACACCTACGTCGTCATTGCCAGCATCAGGCCATGCTGTAGCATAACAAGCACCAAACCTAAGCTGAAGAGACACACGTTCGCCTACAGTATATCCCCCGACACCACCGCCACAGACACACAGACACAAGCAAGGAGAAACAAGGGAG
>NC_142940.1:61310642-61315642 GCF_046866305.1 Octopus bimaculoides
ATGCCAGTCAGTGTCCGAAAGCAGTAAAAGAATGTATTATACATGACACATGCACACACATACAAAATCATATATCCACCCATCTTTCCATCCATTCATACGTACATGCATAAATACGTACATATATATATATATATATATATATATTTAATGTTTATTGAGCATCAATTGAAACGGCTGTAAGTGAAGATCACCAATTTGCTGTTAATAATAAACAATTATTAACTTCCTAATCTCCATTTTCTTTCCTTCTCAATGAATGAATATAAACTATATATATGTATAGATGTGTGTATGTGTGTGTGTGTGTGTGTGTGTGTGTGTGTGTGTGTGTGTGTGTGTGTGTGTGTGTGTGTATATACACATTGTTCATTTGTCTACTCACTCGTATCCAATATATATATATATAATACGGGTAGAATGAACAAGAAGTACTCCACACAGTGAGAGATAACTATCAATTTAATACACATGCCAAAAGAGCTACTAATAGTTTCATGTTTTTATGATACTATAGTTGGCATATTTATAAGATACTCCATGTATCTCCAAGCAATATTTCAAGTTTTGAATATATTCTAAAAATAAGGAGTGAGAGAATAAAAAAAATAATAACCTTAAGATAAACGCGTTTTTACCTATGTTTTCTTTTTCTATTTTCTCTCTGTCCAATGCCCTGGTTTTTAAAATATATCTAACGCATAAGAAGTGCCTGAAAGATTGCTTGGAGATACACGGCGTATTTTATAAATATGCTTTTTTAAAGTACCCTAAAAACATGAAAGTATTACTATCTCTTTTGGCATGTGTGTTAAATTCATACATACATACATACATACATACATACATGCATACATATACTGGGTTCTGGCGTTAAATTCGACAGTTTGCATAAAATGTAAAGAGAATACAATAACCCATATAAATGCAGAAATATTTCTAAAAGTCAAAAACATCAACAAGTTTATGGCTGGGAGATAACAGTTTACTCCAAGTGGCCACTCCCACTCACCCTCCACCACGGCCTCAACACGGGCCCGGAACCTGGCGCATGCGTTCCTCATTGTGTCACTGGGAAGATCTTCGAACACTTCTTTGATCTTGGCCACCAATTCGGCCTTGACGTTGCAAGTAGAGCGGTTAGTGTCTTAGGTATACCCGACACATCGTCAGCCATGATATTACAATCGCGGGAGGACATTAGAAGGCCAGATATCAGGGGGGATGATGGAGTTGTAGAGATTTTCCGAAATCTGCTTCTGTCTCATTTCGGAGGGAGGGGAAGGTGCCAAATCCGGCCAGGGTTTGACTATAATCTTCAAAAGCTTCACATAGCCGTCTGAACTGAGTCAATACATTCGGGCGAGCAAACGCAGTCAAAACGCCTGGTGTGCTCGTTGCTCTTGGCCACGGCTTCGTAGTCTCCTTTGTAGCTGCTTCTGTCACGTATTGGAGCTTGTACGGTACTCACAGATCCCGCACAGCAGTCATAATGTCGGCATTTTGATACCCGGTACGAATCGTCATGACACAAGTAACGAGTTTTCAGTATTTAGAAACCGGTACTTTCTCTATTGGCAAGAAATCTTCAAATAAAACTGGAAAATGACATACATACATACCTACATACATACATACATACATATATACATACATACATACATACATACATACATACATACTCGACAAATTGTCTGTCTTTTCAATTGGTGTGCATACGTTCGTGTAAGTATGTGTGTATATAGGATATGAATATATATGAAGCATGGTCATCAAAAATTTACATATGAAATGACCAGTGTCTTATCATTCAGCCAATATCCAATTGGTGCCCATTTAATAATTAGTCTAATATTAATCTTATTTGCATACATCATTATTAGTTGCATTCACCTTTGTCTGTGACTCGCCTTCTTATGTATGGCTCGCTTCTCTATCCATGTATGTGTATCTTTATCTACGCATAGGACTGTCTGATATGTAGGACTCCCGGTCGTTATATTTGGTAGTTCGTCTGTACATTCAACTGGTACACACACACTCACACATACACACGTATATATGTATGTATGTATGTATGTATATATGTAATTTAGGTGGCTAGACGTAATTCAAAGCCAAAAAGGAAATAATTCACCATCACTAAAAAGTGACGAAGGGCGCAGGTAGAATCAGCGTTGCCAGAAATAAGAGTCGAAGAATTCTTTAGCCACAGAAGCACATTTTCTATTTACTGACAGGGGAGACAACCTCTCCATATATATGGCTCTGTCTATTCTCACTGAAACCTTAACAAGTTGTATGTATGTATGTATGTATGTATGTATGTATGTATGTATATTTATATGATTAGCGCCATTTCGTCGATCTTTACGTTTTGAGTTCAAGTTTCATCGAGGTCGACTTTGCCTTTCATCCTTTCGGGGTCGATAAATTAAGTACCAGTTGAACACCGACTCCCTCGAAATTCCTATCCTTGTGCTAAATTTTGAAATTATTGTTGCAAGGAGCCTTTGAAGAACTTTGCACAAAAAAGTTCCCAGTTTAACCTAGGTGACGCAAAATATTTGATGGAACCCAAGCAGTTTACAAAACCAGACACCCAGCACGACCGCCATGGCAATATTGTCAACAATAACAACACAAATATCAAAATTAACAAAAGCCTTCCTTCCATGACAGTTCTGAGGTTCGGTAGCGTAAATGCATGTGACTTGAAGTTGCCTTGGGAGCAAGGTCACTTGTTGAACGACCTCAGGTCAATGCTTAGATGGGCTAACCATTGATGACCAAAGGGTTCTGGAATCCATGCACTCAACAGACATTTCTATTCGTTCTGACCAAGCAGAGTGTCAATGCTGTCTTTAGAAACATCGGGATGTCGAGGTACAGAAAATCTTTCTGTATTTGTTTAACAATACCATAGTCTGGCAGTTGAAAAGTAGAGAAGGCGGTGCCTTTAGATAAGTAGCCATTTATCTCAGAGCTTTGGCAGCGCTACAAGACCTCTTCTCTTCATTCTTATAAGATCATTTCTAGTGAACGTGTTCAGTCAATGGGTTGGGGTTGTGTAAAAGCCGTGGAGAGAAATACCTGCTCATTTGCCAGAGAAGTAATAACTGCTTTTCTTCAATGGACCAACGTAGAACATAATGTATAGAAGCATCCATATAGTAACTAGGTAGAGTAGTCATACGATAAGATCTCGATGGCATAAAGGTCAAAATTTCGGTTTATCTGTTATACAGTCTTTCATCCGCATGATTATTTTAGCTGTATGACTTACAGACAAGAGCCTATATACTGAAAGCTGAACGCCAGGAAAACCGCAAGTTGTGTTGTCGGGGCTAAATCGCATCCTGTTTGACATAAAAGAGCGAAAGCTGTTCTATACGTTTCTGTTGCAGAGGTGAGACACAGAAAGACTTAACTGGTCACTGACAAACTACCATGGAGGAGCGATTTTAAGCAAACGTGGGCACCTTTCCAGGAGTTCTACGTGTGTAGCTTTTCAGTTACAAATACAAAACTCCGAACTAGGCTAGATTGAGACAAAGTATAAATAGATAGATTTAAATCGTACAATATATTTTGAATGCTTCTTCATTCCTTTGTAGATATATATACATATGCATATTATACACATTGCATGGAAACAAAGGGCGGGTTATAAAAAGCTACCTAACCACATGTTGTAATGGCAAGAAGCTATTAGTAACTCATATTTTAGTAGTGTACAGTAGATGATATACTTATGTACACACACACACACACACACATATATATATATATATATATATATATATATATATATATATATATATATATATATATATATATATATGAATAGATAGTTATGTATTATGCATGTATATGCATGTGTGTGAGCGTATTTGTGTACGTGTGTGTTTCTCTGCTTTTGTGTTTGTGAATAGACTTTAAATATTTCTTATGAACATCTACAGATTTACAGGCAAATCTGCATAATGCTTATTGATGTTCAAATTACGAGTATATTTACACAGACACACACACACACACACACACACACACACACACACACACACACACACACACACACACACACACACACAAATAACAACATTCTTACACAGAGACGCACAGGCATACTTGTGTATATACATACATATATGTACATATATAAATGTATAAACAATAATAATAATAGTAATAATAATAATAATAATAATAATAATAATAATAATAATAATAATAATAATAATAACAATACTAATAATAATAATAATCACAACAACCAGAACAACAAAAGCAACAATACATATCTCACTAATTGCTCCTACCGCAATTAGTAAAAATATATTAACTGTTAACAGTTTTGACCAAAGCATTTTTACCAACAATTATCGACATTTTCTGTGAATAACTTAATGTTTTTTTGTTTTCTCAATATTTTGTTGTTGTTTTCTTCTTTTTTTTTTATTAACTTCACTATAAATATGCATTAATGTATCTATCTGTCGCTGTTGGTTTTTGTTCGACTGCTTCTGCTATATTTTGTTTGGATTTTGTTCGTTTATTTTCTTTTTGTTACCTAGATAGTTTTTTCTTTAAATTATGTTTATGTTTTTATTTTATTGTTTCTTCCTGCGAAGTTGTGAAAGAATTATAAAGAAGAAAAATTCCTGAAGAAACAATGTGCAGGTATGTATATGTGTATATGTGTATATATATATATATATATATATATATATATATATATATATATATATATATATATATATATATATATATATGAATGAACGGTAGTGCTCCAGCATGAGCGCAGCTTTAAAGCTGAAACAAATTAAAGAGCATATTGTATGTATATTTGTATTACTCGTCGATCGTGTGGAAGTCCACTCACTCATTGACCTTTAGGTGATCATGTGGTAAACTGCTGCAATATTTTCAAAGATGCACAGATGGTCATCATTTACTAGTGGAATGGTGAACGACAAGACTTTCAAAATTATCAAGGA